>NC_054706.1:20127939-20170439 GCF_016097555.1 Gigantopelta aegis
GTTACAATTCACTGTTTGATTAGTTACAATTTATCGTACGATTAGTTACAATTCATCATATGATTAGTTACAATTCATCATTTGATTAGTTACAATTCACTCTTTTAGTTACAATTCATCGTATGATTAGTTACAATTCACTGTTTGATTAGTTGCAATTCATCATATGATTAGTTACAATCCATCATATGATTAGTTACATTTCATAGTATGATTAGTTGCGATTCATCGTATGATTAGTTACCATTCATCGTTTGATTAGTTACAATTCACCGTATGATTAGTTACAATTCATCGTTTTATTAGTTAAAATTCATCATATGATTAGTTACAATTCATCGTTTGATTAGTAACAATTCATCGTATGATTAGTTACAATTAATCGTATGATTAGTTAAAATTCACTTTTTGATTAGTTACAATTCATCGTTTTATTAGTTAAAATTCATCGTATGATTAGTTACAATGCATCGTTTGATTAGTTACAATTCACTGTATGATTAATAACAATTCATCGTATGAGTAGTTACAATTTATCGTATGATTAGTTAAAATTCATTGCATTGTTAGTTACAGTTCATTTGCAATTCATCGTAATATTGGATTACTTTTAAGTGCTCAAGGCCGATTTTCACATATTTTTAAAGCCAAATTAAGGGTCTTTCTAAGTGATTTTGATGGGGTTTTTTTTCTCCCAAGCAATGTCGCACCCTGTCCTGTCTATGAAAAAGTGAACATATTAAAATACTTGCTACTAATGGAAGCATGTTTCCTCTAAGACTACATGTCAGAATTATCAAATGTTTGACATCCAGTAGCCGATGATTAATAAATCAATTTATTAGACAATTTTTTGTTGTTGTTGTTGTATGTTTGGATGTTTGACGTGGTTACGGAAACGCGGCATGATTTCCCATCACTTGAAAAAGCACGCAGTCATGCGAATCTCATATTTAATAGTTAATAAGTGACCGGAAACAAACAATTCGGTTGCCCTTGTCAACACACGTAACATATAACGGTATTAACCTGGTTAATGAATTTCAATGTACCTCATTCCACTCGGAAAGTAATGATTACGATCGAATGTATTATTCAACATTAACTTTGTCACATAGGTTGTTTACTCTTTGTTTAATATTGACTTTGTCACATAAGCCTACTCTTTTATCCTTCTGATTATTAATAAACTAAGCCAATATATCATAAGATATGAAGGAAGGAAATTAAGAAAGGAAGGAAATGTTTTTATTTAACGACGCACTCAACACATTTTATTTACGGTTATATTGCGACGGACTTATGGTTAAAGACCACACAGATTTTGAGAGAGGAAATCTGTTGTCGTCACTTCATGAGCTACTCTTTCCGATTAGTAACAATGGATCTTTTATATGCACCATCACATAGACAGGATAGTACATACCATGGCCTTTGTTACACCAGTTGTGGAGCACTGGCGGGAACGAGAAATACCCAATGGATCCACCGACTGGAATCGATCCTAGATCGATGGCGTAACAGGCGAGCGCTGTCCCACTGAGCTACGTCCCGCCCCCACCATTAGATATTGTCTTGAGTTTGTTATTATTGCGTCCAATGTGATTAAAATTAGTTCTACTGGTCTCACCAGTAGATCTAACAGCATTGCGTGGACTTCCATGTCCAGGTGACATTTCATCTATAAATAACAATTTAAATATCGACCAATTACTCTTTGCCTTTTATAGCGCTATTCGGGAGCATACAATTGTTAAAATATCGAGCGAGACTATTTATGCAATAGGCGAACTTGTTGGTCTATTTGAACATTAATAAACAGGGGAAAAAGTGCAGTAATAAACTCTGAATTGTATACTAGTATAAATAGATTTTATGGCTATACCATTAGGTTTTTTTTTCGTCTTGAAACGAATTTTATATAAAATGTTATATTGAAATTAGTTTCCGGCATACTTCGTAATTCACCCGAATCATTTTGTATACCCTCGGCATAATCCCGAATGTTTTCAAATTCTTTTCAAATCACTTGCATGATTTTGCAAGTAAGGTTTTGATTGGTTGAATGAAAGGTCAACTGGACATGAACTCCAACGGGCTGCTGTTAGATCCACATGTAATAGTGGAGCTGATTTAAATTAGATTGCATTGCGTTCATCAACACGACTGAGATGAAAAGGTATATATTAGTATATGGTTAAAACAGTGGTTGCGACTGCAGTTGCAATTGCAAAGCATATTGTGCCCGAAACCATAGAGGTATATGGGCACATTAAAAACATATTTAAGTCTAAGTCTAAGCATATTGGGGCGGCACGGAGCCCGCCCGGTTGAGCGCTCTTCTGAAGTGTTTGCGTCGCAGAATCGAATCACCTCGGTGGATCTATTCGTTCCAACCAGTGCACCATAACTGGTCAACGGCCGTGGTATGTGCTTTCTTGTCTGTGGGAAAGTGCATATAAAAGATTCCCTGCTGCAAATGGAAAAAAATTAGCGGGTCAGATATACCCACTGTTTGACATCCAATAGCCGATCATTAATTAATTAATATACTTTAGTGGTATCGTTAAACAAAACAAACTTATAACTTTCAGAGCATTTGTAAGTAAACGATTTTGGAAGACGAAGAACAAGTTTTTCCACATCATAAAATGTGATTTAATCGTGTTTAAAAGGTCGAGAAAGAAATATGTCAGCGCCGTAAAGTGCAGTTTAATCATCGAAGAAACATCTTTTGTAATTATTAAAGTACGTTTTATGAATAAAAATAATTAATAGGAAACGTTGAGTATAACAGGGGTTGTGATTGTTGTGAGTGCATATTTCAATTATCGTTTCTATAAGTCGAAGAAGAATATTTCCACATCATAAAATGTGGTTTAATCGTGTTAAAAAACGTAATTTGTAATGCTTAAAATAAGCTTTAGGAATAAACCAAATGAATTGGAAAATTCGATTGTTATAAGTTTTGTGACTGTACTGCATTGGCAAATCATACTGTAATTAGCGTTTTTATAAGTGGAAGAAGAAATATTTACAAATCCTAAAATATGATTTAATCGTGTTAAAAACGTAATTTCTAATGACTAAAGTAAGCTTTACAAACAAAAACAAACAGACAGGCAGACGGGTATTTTATTTAAGTCTCACCTTATGCACACAATAATAAAATGTTATATAAAATACAATATAAAAATATATAAGTCATTCGTTGCGAAAATTATGAGAGGTTATCAGTAATAAATGAAAGTAAATGGAAAACGTCTATTACAATAGGGTTTGCGACGGTACTGCATTTGCAAGCCATACTACAATTAAGATGAATGGAGTATTATGAAGGAAGGAAGGAAAATGGTTTATTTAATGACGCACTCAACACATTTTATTTACGGTTATATGGCGTCGGACATATGGTTAAAGACCACACAGATTTTGAGAGAGGAAATCTGTTGTCGTCACTTCATGAGCTACTCTTTCCGATTAGTAACAATGGATCTTTTATATGCACCATCACATAGACAGGATAGTACATACCATGGCCTTTGTTACACCAGTTGTGGAGCACTGGCGGGAACGAGAAATACCCAATGGATCCACCGACTGGAATCGATCCTAGATCGATGGCGTAACAGGCGAGCGCTGTCCCACTGAGCTACGTCCCGCCCCCACCATTAGATATTGTCTTGAGTTTGTTATTATTGCGTCCAATGTGATTAAAATTAGTTCTACTGGTCTCACCAGTAGATCTAACAGCATTGCGTGGACTTCCATGTCCAGGTGACATTTCATCTATAAATAACAATTTAAATATCGACCAATTACTCTTTGCCTTTTATAGCGCTATTCGGGAGCATACAATTGTTAAAAATATCGAGCGAGACTATTTATGCAATAGGCGAACTTGTTGGTCTATTTGAACATTAATAAACAGGGGAAAAAGTGCAGTAATAAACTCTGAATTGTATACTAGTATAAATAGATTTTATGGCTATACCATTAGGTTTTTTTTCGTCTTGAAACGAATTTTATATAAAATGTTATATTGAAATTAGTTTCCGGCATACTTCGTAATTCACCCGAATCATTTTGTATACCCTCGGCATAATCCCGAATGTTTTCAAATTCTTTTCAAATCACTTGCATGATTTTGCAAGTAAGGTTTTGATTGGTTGAATGAAAGGTCAACTGGACATGAACTCCAACGGGCTGCTGTTAGATCCACATGTAATAGTGGAGCTGATTTAAATTAGATTGCATTGCGTTCATCAACACGACTGAGATGAAAAGGTATATATTAGTATATGGTTAAAACAGTGGTTGCGACTGCAGTTGCAATTGCAAAGCATATTGTGCCCGAAACCATAGAGGTATATGGGCACATTAAAAACATATTTAAGTCTAAGTCTAAGCATATTGGGGCGGCACGGAGCCCGCCCGGTTGAGCGCTCTTCTGAAGTGTTTGCGTCGCAGAATCGAATCACCTCGGTGGATCTATTCGTTCCAACCAGTGCACCATAACTGGTCAACGGCCGTGGTATGTGCTTTCTTGTCTGTGGGAAAGTGCATATAAAAGATTCCCTGCTGCAAATGGAAAAAAATTAGCGGGTCAGATATACCCACTGTTTGACATCCAATAGCCGATCATTAATTAATTAATATACTTTAGTGGTATCGTTAAACAAAACAAACTTATAACTTTCAGAGCATTTGTAAGTAAACGATTTTGGAAGACGAAGAACAAGTTTTTCCACATCATAAAATGTGATTTAATCGTGTTTAAAAGGTCGAGAAAGAAATATGTCAGCGCCGTAAAGTGCAGTTTAATCATCGAAGAAACATCTTTTGTAATTATTAAAGTACGTTTTATGAATAAAAATAATTAATAGGAAACGTTGAGTATAACAGGGGTTGTGATTGTTGTGAGTGCATATTTCAATTATCGTTTCTATAAGTCGAAGAAGAAATATTTCCACATCATAAAATGTGGTTTAATCGTGTTAAAAACGTAATTTGTAATGCTTAAAATAAGCTTTAGGAATAAACCAAATGAATTGGAAAATTCGATTGTTATAAGTTTTGTGACTGTACTGCATTGGCAAATCATACTGTAATTAGCGTTTTTATAAGTGGAAGAAGAAATATTTACAAATCCTAAAATATGATTTAATCGTGTTAAAAACGTAATTTCTAATGACTAAAGTAAGCTTTACAAACAAAAACAAACAGACAGGCAGACGGGTATTTTATTTAAGTCTCACCTTATGCACACAATAATAAAATGTTATATAAAATACAATATAAAAATATATAAGTCATTCGTTGCGAAAATTATGAGAGGTTATCAGTAATAAATGAAAGTAAATGGAAAACGTCTATTACAATAGGGTTTGCGACGGTACTGCATTTGCAAGCCATACTACAATTAAGATGAATGGAGTATTATGAAGGAAGGAAGGAAAATGGTTTATTTAATGACGCACTCAACACATTTTATTTACGGTTATATGGCGTCGGACATATGGTTAAGGACCACACAGATATTGAGGGAGGAAACCCGCTGTTGCCACTTCATGGGCTACTCTTTTCGATTATCAGCAAGGGATTTTTTTTATAAGCACTATCCCATAGACAGGATAGCACATACCACAGCCTTTGATATACCAGTCGTGGTGTAATATTTGTTAATTACCTGCGAATAGAGAAATTCTTCTACAATTATAGTAGATATATTGTTGAAATCAGTCTTAATCGTTAGCTATACTTTAGCTCAGCCTTGTAAATCTGCTATACGTGTGCCTTCATGCATGCTAATTACAACCACGTACACATTTTTGCACCCCCCCCCCCTCCAAAAAAAAAACCCCCAACAAAAACAACAACAACCAAACAAACAAAAAACTACAAAAAACACACAACAACAACAAAAAACAACAACAAAACCCCCCCAACAAAAACAAACAAACAAAAACAACAACAAAAAAACCAACAAAAAACAATCCACACCAAACAAAAAACAACCCACTCCTGAAAACAATCAAACGTATGCATGTATACCTATTAACATCAGGGCCCACTTGTTATAATTAACCCTTGGATCTTTTATGTGGACAGATGTAGTACAGTGATTTAATGTATCACTGATTTGGACGAATCCATCTAGGACGATCGATCTTGCAATGAGATCATCGAGTCATCTACCGACTGAGCTAGACCATTATAATTCTGACATTGAAATGTATGAACCATAAACAATATGTTTTGCAGAGAAGGATCCTACCCGGTTTTTAACCATCGTGCATGAATCAAACATGAAGTACTACTAGCATTATTAATTCTAAACAACAGTTGTACCCTTGTACAGGAGCCTATGGTGACAATTAGGTACAACGTCAGTTGGTGGATGAAAGATAAAATATAAAAATACATTTGGGAAAAAAATACAATTTTGTACTGACATGCAAATTAGCCAAATGGCAATTAGCACTACTATAAATGCGAAATTACAGAACTTTTATTCAGCACAAACGTAGAACAGTGGGAGATATCTGCCCCACTACCAAAACAGTCATTTACATCTTCATGAAAATTAAGGCTTAAACAAGAATACCAAAACCCTAAATCCCATATAATATACATTTTTCATACAACAAATATATGTTCTACTAAATGTTATTATATAACATTTAGTGAAATATCTTAAAATATTAGTGAAATAAAAGTGTTATCAGTCACATTTTAGAGTGAAAATTTCACTATTTCACTCTAAAATGTGTTATCGCCACTGTAGAAAGTGTTATCTTCACTGTAAGAAAGTCGGAACTATTTTGCTGCTGACATTTTAAAAAATAAAGGTAAATTACCAAAAGTTATATAATAAATAGAAATTTTCATGGGTTTTTTTTTATATATATACCATGGGTATGAATGGTGGACAGGAGGTAGTTGGTAGTGGCAACGGCCCCATGGGTATGGATGGTGGACAGGAGGGAGTTGGTAGAGGCAACGGCCCCATTGGTATGAATGGTGGACGGGGTGTGGAGGGGGGGTGTGTGTGTGGTAGAGGCAACGGCCCTATGAGTAAGAATGGTGGACAGGATAAAGTAGACAGGTAGATTCATGGGTAGAGGCCACGGCCCTCTGGACATGGGTAGAGGACCCATGAGTAAGAACAGTGGACTGAAGGGAGTTCTTGGTAGACGCATGGGCAGAGGTGTTAAATTTATGTGTCCTGAATCTGTGGGCATGGGCCGAAAGTCTTTGGGACTACAGTGTGCGTACCCAGTCAGTCGGGTGGAATTCTATATATATATATATATATATATATATATATGTATATATATATATATATATATATATGTATATATATATATATATGTATGTATATAATATATATATGTATATATATATATATATATATATGTATATATATGTATATATATGTATATATGTATATATATATATATATATATATATATATATATATATATATATATAAAAATTGTTTAATCACAAAATGTGTTCAATGCAATAATTGTGTTCATAGCATATTAACATATTAACAATAGGTATTGAACAACAAAAGGTAACTGCTCTGCTACCAAACTAATTATTAATGTCACCATTAAAACCAAGGCTTAACCCACATTACCCAGACTCTATATCCCATACAATAGATGTTTTTCATACAACAGATATCTATGCTACTAAATGGCAGTGCAGTCAGCTGGAAACATGCACGAGAAATACAGGGATAATGTATAAAAAGTGACTTTTTTAAAACAGAAAATTTTGCATGTTTGTGACGTCATAATTTATGCAAATTAGCTCCAGAATAAAAATAATGGATACTAATTTACTGAGTATGGTCAAACCTTTCATTCAACATGTTTGTGACGTCATAATTTATTCAAATTAGCTCCACACTAACAATAATGGATATTTAGAGGCTGGTCAGACCTTTCATTCAACCCCAGACTTGTGTTTTTAGCTTCTACGATAGCAAAGTTATTGGAGTTAGAACAAATTTAGTTATTAGTGGTAATTTTTGTTGGTAGCCATGGAAACACTTCTGTAAAAAATAATTGCACCATTTTCAGACCCCCATAGATCCCCCTAACAACTGGTACCACTGGCATTTTTCGATCACGTATACTAACTCCTAAACTAGGCCTCTTTTCAGATTTGGCTGGTAGACTATATTGCCTGCAGTAGTTATTCCAGCTGTTTTTCCCCTGTATCACTTACATCATTTGTTACAAACAGAATAACAACGCCATTAAAACGACATATGGCATTAAAATAATAAGTTTTGAACTCACATATTTATTGTTATGATATGTAGCATGTTAATAGTTGTGGGTTTTTTGTTGCGGGGGGGGGGGGGGGTGTTTTTTTGCAATGAACTATTAATACGCTTCCAAGTTTTCTGCATTTTAGAAGCATATTTTGTTTTCACAGTTGATATCTTATATACGCGGAGGGATATTGTAAATCGATCGATTAATATCCCCACGCTGTAAAATGTGATTTTATCAACTTAAAAACATCACGCGTAATCAATAAAGAAAGTTTTGCGAATAAAAATAATGAATGGAAATCAAAAAGTCGATTACAATATACGGGTTGCGACTGCACTGCATTTGCAAGGCATGTTGAAAATTAAAGTTTTTGTATCTTAAAGGCATTCCGTAAAATATAGTTTAATAATCTCAGAAACATCATTTGTAATGACTGACATAAATTTCGCGACTCAAAATAATGAATGGAAGAAGTCGGGGATGCGACTGCATTGTAGTGCAACGTAACGTTGTAATTAACGACTTTGTAAGTCCAAAGTAAAATATTATCACGTGTAGTTTAAGCAGCTATAATAAATCATTTGTAAAGAGTGAAACAGGTTTTTCGATTAATTTTAATGAATGGGAAACGGCGATTATAATAGGGGTTATAATGCTTAATGTAAGCCGAAGACGAAATATTTCCACATCATAAAATGTAGTTTAATAATCGTAACACACGATTTGTAATGAAGTAAGATTCGTGAATAAAAATAATTAAAAGGAAATATAAATTACAATTGGGGTTGCTACATACTGCACTGCAAGTACACAGCAAATTGTAATTTGTGTTGTGGATGAAGAAATATTTCCACATTGTAAAATGTGGTTTAAAGGCACATTCCCGAGTTTGCTGCATTGTAAAATATTTCTGACTAATACAATATTTCTACGATTAAACTTACATATTAAATTTTTGTTTTTGTTTAGAATGTCAGTGACTGTATATTCAATGTGTTTCTGGTCGTCTTAATCTTTGTAAGAAGCCCAAACTGGATTTGTCTTCAAATAATTTCGTACGTACAAAAAAAAACCCCAGTATTTTAGGAACAATAATTTACGCTAGTACAAATATTAGAACGATCAGAAACACGTTTAATATATTATGCAGGAAAATATATTTGATATGCAATTACAATCGTTAAAAAGTCTCTGTTAGTCGATAACATCTGTTAAAAATGCAGCAAACTCACGAATGTTTGTAACAACATTTGTAATGATTAGAATAAGTTTTGCGAATAACAATAACGAAAACAAAAGAAAGAAAAAAAGTTGATTACAAAAGTGATTGTGACTATACTGCATTTTCCAGCGCATATTTAATTAGCGTTAGCCGACTACAATAGGGGCTGACATTACCACAGGGGTTGCCATGCGAGACGTACGTATATCAGTTACATGGAAACAAACGATTTGGTCGCCATTGGCAACACACGTAGCATGTCAAAGTATGAAATTGTGTTATAAAGTTCCATATATGTGATTATTCCTCGCGGACAATAAAAAAACCTTTTTTAATTGTCACGACGGAGTGGGCCAACTCAACAGTTGCGTTTTTTCTGTTGGTCGGTATATTATAAATATATTCATGTGACGGGTAGATTTGGTTTTGGAAGCAGAGCTACGTTCAGCCAGCCCGAGCAGGAAGACGTCCGTTAGACCGGTTTGTGCGCTTCAGGGTAAACCAAATGGCCACATCGGGAACCAATCAAATAGTTCGCAAACGTCAGCAAAACGTTTACTAGCTTGGGGCTGGTCGGGGGTGGGAGGTGGTGGTAATGGCCGTAGTTGTTTTTCAGATCTGTTTTATTACAGGGCAGTCCTAGCCTAAAATAAGTGGGGTTGTAGTACAAAAAGATATAAAAGGCACTTTTAAACAACACAAATACACTTTTCCGTTTTTAGGGTTATTTAAAAACATTTTGGGGTAGGGGTGTAACTTAAAACTCACCCCCACCCTAGCCCTGCTAGGTACGTCCCTGTTTTACTACACCATGAGCCGTGACAAACACCAGTTATCAGACTACCCAACTGCGGATCAATGTTTTAGTAGCGGAAGTACCATCTGTTTAAGATAATGACAAATTTAACTGTATGTATATGTATGTATATGTTAATACTACCATCTTCGTGACATCTGCCACTATCTAACAACTACAAAATCGATTTTACAACAGGTTTGGAAACAACATAGTACATTTCTCAACTTCAATAAATGTTGTCTACCATCTGTCTGTCAAAATAAACGTTTGCACTAGTATTCTTAAAGGAACAGACTCTAGTTTTTAAACACTAAAGCATATTTTTCACTATTAGAGCTATTTATGATCACTGAAATCAAACATCACTTATATTTTATTGTTTAGATTATCCATCTCCGTAGAACTGAAGTGTTTCTGGTCATCCCGTTGTTTCTAATATCACAAAATGCATTTTTCATATTTTTAAAAACGCACGTGCGTCTGAGAAGTAGCGGTTATTGATTCGAGCTCTAGTCTATTTTTTAAGGATATTTTCCGGTTTTAACATTACAGACTTTTGTTTCACTCTGTTGTAAATTTATCCAAGTGTGTAACAGATTTGTAGATTAACTAAACTTAGTGTCCATTTTTACGAGTTGAAACTAGGATCTACGCCTTTAAAGGTGCGTTACCATGGTTCCTCGAGCCATATTTAATTATTTTGTCATTTATTTATGACAAAAAAAACAAAAAATAATAATTAATCTTTACATATTTAACTCGAGAATACCAAAATTGTCATGTGCTGTCATTCAGTGTAAACAGTGGCTTCTCCGTGAATGGCGAAAAAAAAGAAAGTAAATAGAATAATCTACGTCAAGTATTCATCAAACACAAACACACCGAAATGGCAGCCATTTCCTTTCATTAAAATTGTATACTTATTTTCGTGCTTATAACCAATTAAGGTTCAAGCACGCTGTCATGGGCACACATCTCAGCTATCTGGGCTGTCTGTCCAGGACATAGGGTTAGTGGTTAATTGTTAGTGGTTAGTGAGAGAGAAGAGAGTGTAGTGGCTTTAGACCTATCCAGTGAGTCGTTAGAACTCGCTCTGGGTTGGAGCCGGTACCTGAATGCGAACCCAGTACCTACCAGCCGTATGTCCGATAGCTTAACCACGAGGCCGATATATGGCAGCCATAACATCGCCGTCATAGACTTAAAGGTGCAAAACCTCAAACATGTAATATGTTGGTCAATCGCTACAGAGTATTGAACACAATTCTGTAAATAAACAAATAAACTAAATTATTGAAAACAAATTATGAGCATATACTTCCAGGTATCACTTTTACATTTCAAAACAAAAATTAATAAATATATTTCGCCATTTTGCTACTTGTATAGAGTTTGGTTAAGCCCCGTTCTCGTTTTAGTCAGTGCACTACGACTGATATATCAAAGGCCGTGGTATGTCCTATATTGTCTGTGAAATGGTGCATATAAAATATCCCTTGCTACTAGGGCCGGGACGTAGTCCAGTGGTAAAGCGCTCGCTTGATGCGCGGTCTGTCTAGGATCGATCTCCGTCGGTGGACCCATTGGGCTATTTCTCTTTCCTGCCAGTGCTCCACGACTGGTACATCAATGGCCGTGGTATGTGCTATTCTGTTTATGGAATGGTGCATATAAAATATCCCTTGCTGCTACTCGAAAAGAGTAGCCCATGAAGTGGCGACAGCGGGTTTCTCTCTCAACATCTATGTGGTCCTTAACCATATGTCTGACGCCATATAACCGTAAATAAAATGTGTTGAGTGCGTCGTTAAATAAAACATTTCTTTCTTTCTTTCCCTTACTACAAAATTGGAAAAGATTTGCGGGTTTCCTTCCTAAGATTACATGTCGAAATTACCAAATGTCTGGGTTACATTATATTATTCATTTACATATGACAGTTTCGGGGTTTTCTGTTTTCGTTTTTGTGGGGTTTTTTTTTTTTTCGACAGAAAAGTCTACACTTGTAACGCCAACAAGGCATAATTTATACGTTAACAATGCACATGACGAAAGCATATTGACAAGCTACAGTGTATTGAATTACAGTGGGACTCGATTCAAAAGACTTTCTGCCGCTAGTTATAAATGTGATTGTTATTCAAATCTGAATATAGACACATACGTACTAATGTAATCGATTAATCAATTAGGTTCAGTCACAAGACACGTGATTTTTCTGAGACATACATGCTTTATTAATATATAATATAAAGTTGTGAAATAAATCGGTTCATGGATTTCACCTTTTTTTTTTAATATGTAGAATTGCAGGATAAATAAAATAACCGGCTTTTCGTGTGCGCGTGCGCGCGTGTGTGTGTATGTGTGATTTGACACAAAATGTCCATTTACTGCCATGTCTATTTCACATGAGATAATCGTACAAACATCTCTCTCTCTCTCTCTCTCTCTCTCTCTCTCTCTCTCTCTCTCTCTCTCTCTCTCTCTCTCTCTCTCTCTCTCTCTCTCTCTCTCTCCCTTCCTGGGAGCCGGTACCGGGCTGCGAACCCTGTACCTACCAGCCTTATGTCCGATGGCTTAACCAAGACACCGCCAAGACCGGTGTTTGTAGTAGCTCAAAATTCCATCCAAATACATGTACATGTATATACATTTGGTTTATTTATTTATTTATTTATTCTACGAGTCAGAAGTACCAAATGTTTGACATACAATAGCCGATTATTAATTAATCAATGTGCTGTAGTGGTGTCGTTAAATATAACAAACTTTAACTATTTCTATTCTATTATTATATAATTTTTTTAATTGAGTACTAGATTATTGGGAGGTAAAATTCGGCTTGGGTTTCTGCAAACGTTAGGACGGACAGAAACACCTTGTATATATACAGACACTGATGTTCTGAACTAGAAAATGTATTTAATATGTAATTTTAGCGGTTATAAGGGCTCATGTTACAATGGCAATGACTTGGTACAATCTCTCTTTAATAGATTTTCTGACCTACAGGATACTATTGTTCAGTGTACCATATTTCATAACGCTTCACTGCCATAGTCAATATGTATTCTGAACTGCACATTGTTTTTAAGCCACAAAGACAAGGGGCGATTTAAGTGCCGATCAATGAAAACGTGAAGTACCTAACATGCTTGACTTCTCACCTGATCACGTGTACGTTAACCTTGTTTGTAGTTACTTGGCAATGGGAAAGCAAATCAAAATTAACAGATAAACAAACAAGCGAACAACAGAAGAAAAAGAATCTATTTAAAGATACCCCAATATAACTGTCCAGCATAACTAATAATTGCGACATTCGGTTTTAAGAAAATGAAATAATAGACCCAATGTTTTTACCAAAGAATGAGAATGAGTATTTTTAAGCGCAAATAATGAACGATATTTGGAGTGGGGGAGGGTGGGAGTGTGCAACCTCTATTTCGGGATCACAGCCTCCATAATGGGTGGAGGGTGGCACAAGCCATATTTTTTACCTTTATTTATATAGAGTAGGACAATGACGTAACGTGGGAACGAATAATTCGCAAATGTTCTATAGGTAATCTTAATATGTTGTATTTTATTTAATCTTTAATCCTCGTTGTAGAGTAAAAACTCCAGACTATGTATGTATGTGTGTGTGTGTGTGTGTGTGTGTGTGTGTGTGTGTGTGTGTATGTTATGTATGTATGTATGTATGTATGTATGTATGTATGTATGTATGTAAGTATGATTTTATAAAATTTAATACAGTAGAAAAAAGAAAAAAGGTTTGATTGAAGGGGGCGTTGCCACATGCCCCCCCCCTCCCACGCCACTGATTGTAATTGTACTGCTTTTAAGTGCACCGTGAGAATTAAAAAAAGAAAGAATTTTAAAGGGACAGACCCTAGATTCAGCGCGTGAATATTAACACTAAGTTTAGTTAATCTACAAACCCCTAACACATTTGGATAAAGTTACAATTGAATGAAACATGAGTCTGTGACTTTGAAATTGTGAAATGCCGTTTAAAAATAGACTAAACTCTACTCCATAACTGTTACATCTCAAACGCACGTGCGTTTAAAAAAAATAATATAGAAATGCATTTTGTGATATTAAAAACACCAGGATGGCCAAAAACACTTCGAATGTATAGAAATGGATAATCTAAACCATAAAATCCAAGTAAAGTATGATTTCAGTTATCAAAAACGGCTATAATAGTTTTTAAAAATGTCTTAGTGTTTAAAAACTAGCGTATGTCTCTTTAAGACAGTTATATATAACTTATAACGATTATTGTACAAGGACGGATCCTGAAAATATTTTACAGAGGAGACCAAGTGTAAAAGGGGCACAGAGACCAACTCATGAAAAGAGAACTCCAAAAACCAACAAACACACAACAAAAATTGGCATTCATGAAAATTAATGGAAGTTGTAAATATTTGACTAAACACAGAGGCACTTGAACTATTTTCCAGACGTTGCGATTTGGTTTACAGTGAAGCGCATAAACCAGTCTAGCGGACGTTTTTCTGGCAAGGTCTGGCTGAACTCAGCTCAGACTAGCCCGAGTACTCTGACTGCAAGAGAGCTAGACGGACATTTGGACATAAATACGCTCTCATTACAGTCAGAGACCAAGCTATGTATTTTTTTGGCAATTGCCCACAACCAAAAAGGTGACATTTATATCGACCATTTTCGAATTACTTGATTAAAATAAATTCAGATATTAATCACTAATACACACACTACAGAAAGAAACCCGACAGCACCCACATTCAGCTAAGCTTCGGCAAACTCCGGACAGCAGAATTCTAAGTTCGCCGACCTATATCGTGACGTTGCGTCACATGATCGCCCAGTCCGCCATTCCGTCTTCCAGGGGCCGTCTCAAAACGACAAGTGCCCGACAATCACAAAAAAAGTTTGTTTTGTGTAACGACACCACTAGAGCACATTGATTCATTAATCATCGGCTATTGGATGTCAAATATTTTGTAATTTTATTATAGTGTTAGAGAGGAAACCCGCTACATTTTATCATTAGTAGCAAGTGGTTTAACGTATATAGCGTAAAAAGCAAACCAAACAAAAAAAAAAAAAAAAAAAAAAACCCACACCAGTCAAAGGGTTTATCGACGCACAGCTGGTTGAAATTGCCTGAGAATGGTTGTGTGTGGTAATGAAAAGGCAAACTTTTAATTGAAGGCGTCAGTAAAAGCTTAAATCGAAATACGTTAGTTTCGATGACAGTGTCCAGACCGGATGCGTGCGATGCCTGCGTCTGAAAATGCATGCGGCTGCCCGCAATGAAATAATCATATATGCTAAAAACGCAAACCGCAGACAAAACAGTCGGATCGCACGCACGGGCCGCATCCACTCTACATGATCCATTAGTCAAGCAAGCAAAACAACAATTTAAACATTTATCAACCGATGTCTTGTGACTTACATGGGAAACGAATACACAGGTACGCACACACCCACATACGTATGCACAAACACGCACACTTTACCATAATGCCAATGTTCTGGTTGTCAAGGCGCCAGTTAAGATAAACATGTGGCTGTGTTTTCGGAAAACAAAGAACTGCACACTGATGCCTTTAAAAGCCGATCGCTGAAGCAAAGCATCAATGTGTATGGTTGCGGTTTACTGGTCAATTCCTGCAGTAAATGGATGCAGTGACTTGTTGAAATCAACCCACTTCTCCCTCGCGACGGCTAGTTGTGTTTATGGTGACCACAGTAACAACACACTCCCTAACTCTTGAAAGTGATTTGTTATGTTCAGGTGCAGTAGGTCAGGCGATGATCGGCAGATCATCCACACCTTGCCTCGGTGATGTAGTGGTTAAGCCAACGGATTTAAGGCTGGTAGGTACTGGGTTCGCCCCCTAGTACCGACTCCCACTCCGAGTGAGTTTAGCGACTCAGTGGGTAGGCGTAAGGTCATTACATCTCTCTCTCTCTCTCTCTCTCTCTCTCTCTCTCTCTCTCTCTCTCTCTCTCTCTCTCTCTCTCTCTCTCTCTCACACACACACACACACACACACACACACTAACCACTAACCCATTGTCCTGGACAGACAACCCAGATACCTAAGGTGTGTGCCCAGGACAGCGTACTTGAACCTTAATTGGATATAAGCACGAAAATAAGCATAAATGAAATGAAAGATACTCCATTGCGTAGTTTTGCGTTTTAACATTTGCCCCACAACGGTGCTCGTGCATCATATGCAATGGGTGGTGGCACGTAGCCCAGTGGTAAAGCGCTCACTTGATGCGTGGTCGGTTTGGGGTCGATCCCCGTTGGTGGGCCAATTGGGTAATTTATCGTTCCAGCCAGTGAACCACGAATGGTATATCAAAGGCCGTGGTATGTGCTGTCATGTCTGTGGGCTGGTGCATATAAAAGATCCCTTTCTACTAATGGGAAATTTAGCGGGTTTCTTCTCTTAGACTATATCCGACGCCATATAACCGCAAATAAAATGTCTGATTTTAAATAAGCCTGATTTTGACATGTCGATATGCACTTTAAAAAAATAAAAATAAAAAATAAAAAATTATGGTGATTTCAATTCGTGTTTTCCAACAAAGTAGTAGATATACTGCAAAAAGGGTCTGCAAATAAAAATTTCCCATGTCATAACGATTTTATTATTTGTGTAGGAAAAATGCAAGATGACGTTTGGGTGCAGTGGCGTAGCGTGGGTTGCCAGCGTCCGGGGCAAGGCAAGTATTGCGCCCCTTAGCCAGTGGACCGTTAGCACTACCCGAGTCCCTTCCACCAGTCCAGAATTTTGCGCCCAGGGCAACCGCCCCGGTGGCCCCGCCCACGCTACGCCATTGTTCGGGTGTATTTTGGGTGGGTTTTTTTTTTTTTTTTTTTTTTTTTTTTTTTTTTTTAGTCTAGACAACTTTCACCCCAGTCAAAATAATAGTCAGTTGACCAAGCAGTCATTTGTGCATGGATATAACTTTTATTTCTAAATTGTAGAGAAAATATGATGTTGAATTTTAAAAAGATGAAAGTAAAACATGGTAGGCCCTACAGTGCGTCAAATATAAGTTTTAAAATAATACATTTGATAGCAGGGGCGGATCTAGACATTTGTAAAGGGGAGAGGGGTGTCACAGAATTGTAATAGGAGCAAGTTGAGTTTGTGCAAGGCAAATGAGCTGAGGTCCGAAATATTCGTAATGAAGACAAGAAGAGACACGTTTTCAGGACAGTTTACCACACCCCCATGTCCAGACCACGGTACGGCCCTACGTTTAATGGGAGCTGGTACAAAAAATAGGTACTGGAGAAAAATATCGTCTGTTTTTTTGCTGCATACATTTGCATATATAAAAAATATGCAGACTCGTCTTAATAGAACGCTATCAGCCTATTTAAAAAATAAAAATAAAACATTGAGTGGATTACAAAAAAAAATGTTTTTGTTTAACGACACCACTAAACACATTGATTTATTATTCATCGGCTATTCGATGTCAAACATTTGGTAATTGTGACAAGTAGTTGTTAGAGGAAACCCGCTACATTTGTTTCCTAATGTAGCAAGGGATCTTTTATATCCGCTTTCCCACAGACAGGAAAGCACATACCACGGCCTTTGACCAGCTGTGATGCACTGGTTGGAACCAGAAGAAAAACAAATCAGTTGAATGGATCCACCTGAGCTAAATACCGCCCTGAGTGGATCAAATGACACATGTAACAAAACTGACTATCACTGGATTAATAAAGGGAGTTAATTTTTTAAACACTTTACAAAAACCAAACGTGTTACCATTTTATCGAAGTGGATGTAGCAATTTACGCGTGAGACTAGTTGTGGTCGAGGGCACTCTTAGATTTACGTCTAACTTTACTCGTAACTTACGTTTACACGTCTTTGTGAAATGCTCTTCAGTCGTAGATTTACGTTTGTGTGCAAAACGTAGCTTACGATGTTTAGTGAAATTGGCTCCAATATTTGAGTAACAGCTAACATAGCAAAATACCTTTAATATATGCAACAGCTGGCATTGCAATACTTTTTAATATAAGAAACATCTGGCATCGCAATACTTTCTATATGAAAGTTGGGCAACTGTTGGCATCTCGCAATACTTTCATGACACAGTACGTAATGGTTCTACAGCATTCCTTCCCACCCCTATTGATTTAGCAAGTTAATTGTGTGAATATGTAATTGTGTCCAACATTCTATTTTCGTAGCAACTGGAAGCTTTCTCAGTATTCATTGTTAAAAGAAATGAAATATGTTTTATTTTGCTTTTTAGTGGGCTACTCAAAAATATGAATCACATATAATGAATCACATATAAAATATTCCCGATTTTCGAAACAAAGTATGTCAACATCGTAACATGCATCCATTGTGGAGTTTCACTACGCTGGCTTATCCAGGTCAAAAACAAAGCAATGCTTTTGAAAGTGGAACACTTTTGACGGGCTCGTACCGATCTCGGTTTTCATTGGCTTATCACAAGTATAGAATTCCACAACAAGAGATCACGTGAGATTTCGCAATTTTTGAACAAATTTAACTGTCTTTATTGAGGGGTCGTCTCATATCTCCAAAACATATTTATATCCAGGGGTCGGTGAGTGGGGGATTTGCCTTGACATTTTGACAGTGGCCAGCTGTTGGCATACGCGTTACATGTAAGGGGGTGTTACTAATTACGTAACGCTCTAGGTGTAGAGGAAGAGAGTACTGTGTTCGATTTACGTAAACATTTTCAAGACTATATGTTATTTTTATTCATTACTGAGACCTAAAAGGTGTTTTTTGGAAATGCGCGGTCAGTCTAGGATCGATCCCCATCGGCGGGTATATAAAAGACCATGGTATGTGATATCATGTCTGTAGGATGGTACATATAAACGATGGATCCCTTGCTAAAAAAATAAAATGTAGTGGGTTTCCAAGGCGCGTGTGCAGGGATTTCAGCGGGGTTGGGGTTATAGACTGTGTTATATGGGGTTTATATGGGGCCATGCTCCCCCAAAATATACATTTCAAATTTTTTAAGCTTGGGCAAGTAAGGGTTTCGACCTCCAATACCCTCCCCCTGCACATACACCCGATTCCTCTCTAAGATTATATGTCAAAATTACCAAATGTTAGACATCAAACAGCAGATGGAAGGAAGGATAGGATATGTTTTATTTAACGACACACTCAACACATTTTATTTACGGTTGTATGGGGTCGGATGATTATTAAATTAATATTCTTTATCTTTGATGTCGTTAAACAACCCCCCCCCCCCCACCCCCACCAACTTTACCCTTTCCAAACGAAATAATATTTATTTGAATTTGTCGATTTTAACACGTAAAATTAAGAAGTGAAAACGTTCATTGTCTACTTTAGTATATTTTATTTTAAAAATATATACATGATTAATGTGTTAGTAGTATACAAACTAAACTTTGAAAGTTCTACTAACACTTTATAAAATATCAATTCTGAAATAGGAAGGTACGACTGTCGATAATACGTTGTCAAGATCAAACCGGTTTTAACTAAAGACTCTAGTACCGTATCCTCAACCGAACGTTCTTCGTACAGCGCAAGATTTCTCTTTTAATGTTTTGAGACGAACCCTACAATTTGAACTCGGCAAACGCACGTGTTAACTGAAACTGACAACAGGCTGTCGTTTGTGCTTTGCTGAGCTATGGCGTCACAGGCGACGAATCAAGCGTATACGTTTTAAGCTTGTATTTCACATTTGTACATGATGTTATAATATGGTAACCAGAGAATGTAACTTTAAACAAACATTCATTTCGTATCTAAATGCCTTTACCGTGTTAATTAGATGAGCGTATAATTATATCCAACTTCTGATTTTTATAGGAACTAGAAGCTTTTTTTGTGTTCCCTGAACATAGAGCTCAAATATTGTTCTGCTATTTCGCTGGTTGATAATCATTCAGAAAGATGAATCAATATATTTTCATGATATATAAAACATTCTTTAATATTTATTCATCGTAATTGTAAATGATGTCAACACCGTAACTGCTTGTCAACACCGTAACACCTCTTTTTTCTATAAAGAATTACTATCCCAACTGAAGCGCAGTATTCAGAAAATTCATATTTGTAAGAATATGCACTGTAGGAATTACCTGAATTCATAGAGTTTGGGTCATTGGAATTATTCAAGGAGACAACAGAAAACAAAATCTCACAGTCAGCACAAACGAGAAACCATGTCAAGAATGACGATAGAAAACAAACTCTCCTCTAAGACACACTCAGTCTGCACAAACGAGAAACTTATTGATTGTGTGTTGTGTTTTATTCATGTGTTTGATGTAAAATGTCTGCATCTGTATCTAATCTGTGAGTATTCTCTCTATATATATTTTGTTGTTGATCTTTTCTTATTCATTTGTTTATTTTCTTATCTTATTTATATTATTGTTACTCACAGTTGTCTTCAGAGAAACATTTTTTTACTAAACTTTTTGATGATGTACTTATAAAGTACACGTAGTAACTGATTATTTTTTTGTTTTGTTTTGATTAATTATTTATTTACTGGTTTTATTTTTGGAAAATTAATTTAGAATTGATTTAATAATTTATTATTTTGTGGATTTAATTTTTTTTTTTTTAAATTTGAATTGGTAATAAGTGTTTGAAGACAGTTTAGATTTAAATATTAGTAACATAATAAAAATTAAAAATGTTGACATTAAAATAATTTAATTTGAATAACTTGTGTTTAATTATTTAAATTTAAATTTGAATTTTGTTTTTAGTAGCTTTGTTTATTTTTGTTTTGTTAAACAGTACGTATCTATCTTTATAGACTAATATAACTCTTAAAGGGATATTGTCTCTAAAGATATATACACACTTGTATAATTACATTTCTTAATTGCTTTCACTTTAATTTAATTTATTTACTTTGACAAACTTTTGTTTTGTTTTTGAACTCTCCATTTAAATAGATTTAAGGTTGCTATTTAAATTTTAATAGTTTGACATATTTAGTTTTCTGTTTTGATAATGTGATTCATTGTTATGTTTATTACTTCAGTCAGTGCTTAATAAATAGTGCATTCAATTTGAATCACTCTTTGTTAATAACAGGCTAAAGTCTGATTATAAAAAAAATTCTCAGATTTTTTCAGATTAATATGTAACTCCCATTTGTAATTTAGCTCACCCACATTGATTGTAACTGTACAGGTACATAGCAACACATATAAATGTAGTATAAGCATTATGAATCTTTGAATAATTATGTGTTTACAAACTTGAACTTTTATATTTTGCTGATGTCTGTTACTGGTTAATCATTTGTGTTTGATATTTATATTTGGTTGAAACATGTCATGATGCTGGTTGTTGTTGTGTTATAGTTTTTATAGCTATAGGTACCGGTACCAACGTAGTTTACATCCATTCAGTTGACTGACTTAGTTTGATATAAAGTTTAAGTAATTTAGTCATTGTTATGTAGGCAATTACCATTTAGTATATAAACACAAATTTAAACATACGTAATACTAAGCCAAAGTTATTTCAAGATTTATAAAATAATTTTATTGAATTTAAACTAAAAATATTTTTAATTAGACAATTATAAATTTAGGGAACCGTCACTTTGAATAAATAGGTTATAATTAGTTATAAATAGCTAAATTATAATTTAAGTCTGAATTTACAAGTAGGGTTTGTATTTATTTTAAACCAAAAAACACTCATATAGTTGAGATATGTGCACATTACTAATATGTTTAAATACTTGCACTTAGTTTTTATTTCAGGATGATTTGGTTTTTGTGGTTGGCTGATATTTCTTCACTCTGATTTTTATCCCTTCTTTTCAGTTGTTCTTAAGTCTAGAAAGCTTACTTATGTAAGACTTCCACTTTTTGTTTTCTTAATACAGATTATTCCATCATACATTGAAACACACACACACACACACACACACACGCACACGCACACGCACACACACACACACACACACACACACACACACACACACACACACACACACCACACAATCATGGGGTAGTAATATATTTGGTTCAAATTTTATATTTGACCCAGCAATTTATTTTAGAAGCTTGTTTTTTAAGTTTCTAAAGTTTGAATGAATTTTTGTTTTCAGGTTTTGCTACTCAGATAACTACAATGTATTTGTAGTTTTTAGTTGGTCACTGTACATTTCACATTTCCTTTTATTTTGTGTACATTGATTTGCAGGTATGTTTAGATTGTTGGGAGATAATGTACTTTTAGTTATATGTCTTGAGGTTGTTGTTTCTCCTGATTGCCATTCAGTGTAGATTATTTGATGTTTGGAGGTAGTTGTTTTCTTCCATTGTTAGTAATCTATCATGGGGGACTACAATTCAGAAGTTATTCGACAACTGAAAGAGGCAGTACTCCAACTTTAATCCAAGTTGGATAGATTCAAACAGAAACTGAATGAGGCTGAAACAGATTTGTTCTCCTCGAAGTCACCACCCTCCACCCCAACACCCACTTCAGACCATTTTGTTTATGCATCTGAGGATATACTTACTCAATGCTATAAGTGTTTACAGTATGGTCACATCCAGATGGCATGCAGGGTACGATTAGATCACTCCAGACGATTTCAACAGGAAAATGTTAACTTTCCTGTTTGTAATAATATGTCTGTCAAACGTCGTGGTTTACCAGATGGTCTTGTTGGTGATACTAGTGAGGTGACTGTTAGCATTGATGGACATGTTTGTAGAGGTCTCCTTGATACTGGCTCAACTGTTTCCACTATCAGTGAGACATTTTACAAACAGTTTCTTTCTCATTTGACAGTTCATCCATTGGAAACTTTGTTGGACATTGAATGTGCCGATGGAGAGAGTTTACCATATCGAGGATATGTGGAAGCAACTCTTATTTTTAAGGGTCTTCTTTCAGAAACTCCTTATCATTCTTTATTGCTAGTTGTTCCAGATAGCAGGTACAACAGTGATGTTCCAGTTTTGATTGGTACCAACATATTGACACCAGCTCTTGATGAATGCCGCAAAGAGTATGTAACTCGCTTTCTGCAGTGTGCCAATCTGCAAACTTCTTTTTATTTAGCTTTCAGGGCAATTGTTTTGCAGGAAAAGGAGTTGACTCGTAACAAGTTTAGGTTGGGACTTGTACGAAGTGCTGCTACCAGCAACATCATCATTCCACCAAACCAAACTGTAACTGTGAGAGGTTACATAGACAGGAAGGTTCCTTATAGGAATGTTTGTGCTGCACTCCACTGCAGAAAGTGATTTTTTCTCCACATACACATACATACATACATTATATACAGTGTATGTATCAACATCTTTTTCTTTGGACCATCGGCCAAGGCCACCTTTATTAAAAAAAATTATGATGTACTGACACTTTATTGCAAACAAAACGTAGACACTTTCTAGTTAGCTATGCAATTTTGTTTATGGATTTTGCTTTTTCTTTTGTGCAATATCGTTGATTATATGTAACATCTGTGATGTTCTTCGATTCCTGCCCTTTTTAATTTCTTTTAATTCAATTTATGAATTTAATTCGATATGTTTTATGTACAAATGCATGTTCCCTTAATTTAGACAGTCAATCCTTCACTTGCGTGCTTACTACAATTCATAATATGGTGGTTCAGAACATAAACTTTCTTCAATACTGAACCATCTATCAGCAAGCTCCTGTAATGAAGTTATGCCTTCTGAATTTACTAGCGTGCATTGTACACTTTCTTCAGTAGTGAACCATATATTAGCAAGCTCCTGTAATGAAGTTATGCCTTCTGAATTTACTGTCGTACATTGTACACTTTCTTCAGTACTGAACCATATATTAGCAAGCTCCTGTAATGAAGTTATGCCTTCTGAATTTACTGTCGTGCATTGTACACTTTCTTCAGTACTGAACCATATATTAGCAAGCTCCTGTAATGAAGTTATGCCTTCTGAATTTACTGTCGTGCATTGTACACTTTCTTCAGTACTGAACCATATATTAGCAAGCTCCTGTAATGAAGTTATGCCTTCTGAATTTACTAGCGTGCATTGTACACTTTCTTCAGTAGTGAACCATATATTAGCAAGCTCCTGTAATGAAGTTATGCCTTCTGAATTTACTGTCGTGCATTGTACACTTTCTTCAGTACTGAACCATATATTAGCAAGCTCCTGTAATGAAGTTATGCCTTCTGAATTTACTAGCGTGCATTGTACACTTTCTTCAGTAGTGAACCATATATTAGCAAGCTCCTGTAATGAAGTTATGCCTTCTGAATTTACTGTCGTGCATTGTACACTTTCTTCAGTACTGAACCATATATTAGCAAGCTCCTGTAATGAAGTTATGCCTTCTGAATTTACTGTCGTGCATTGTACACTTTCATAGCACAGGAAGCATTCTTCTTTCACAGCTGATCCAATATTTAGAAATGGCTGAAACACATTCTGCAATAACATACCTAGTTTAGCATTTTTGTTAAACACTTCATAACACTGACTGCATGCACCCAATATTTCAATATGTAGCAACAAATTGTATTCATTAAAATCTGTAGTGTACTTTTAATAATATTACCTTCAAAACCTATGACTAGACATTAACTTTACACTGTATGACAATTACAAGTCAAATCAATAAAGGTTAATGGCCATGTTTTTTTTTGTTTTTTTTATATTAGCGACCATCTTGAATGTGAATTCGAAATCCAGGTGGTCCCAAGGCATATTTTGATTAGTATACTCGCATGAACACTAATCCGCTTAGTGTAGTTTGACCTTAAAACTATTTAGTGTGGTCTTGGGATGCACCAGGCTGGCTTTTGTGAGTTTTGCTTTCTTGGATCTGAATTGGAGCCTACGACCCAACAACAATACAATTGACCAGTTATCACAAGGCGATAATGTACAATAAATCCAACTTTTGCGTGGGTATCCATTTACTGAATGACATGGTAATAATACAATAACGTAATGTATTTATTTATTATTATTTTACTTTTAGCAAAGTCACCATATTATTGTGTGAATAAAGTATTGTGATCATTGTTCATTCACAGTTTTCGCAATACTTTGTGGTTCGCAAATGTTTTTTGGATTTACAGTATTTCTTTAGCAACACCTCAGTACATTTTAAAGCTATATTTCATTTCGAACATGTGGTTATTTAGACACTTGATAAAAATTGTAATGTTACGATGTTGACCGTTACGTTGTTGACAAAATTTAACAAAAATATGTTGTTATGCCAAGCTATCTTCGAAGCATCTATTTGATTATGATCTCTGAATGAATCATATTCATTTAATACACCAATATATTAATTATGCCCGTTACGGTGTTGACAGAGAATAAACATACTCAGTGACCATCCCTTTTTCACGTGATTATTTATAGAAAACGGAAACTGACGTCACGTTTCGTTAATACCATTTGAAAATATTGTGGTTTTCTCTACTTGGAAGAAATCATGTAAAATGTCTTTGTTTATTGTTATATATCATAGGCTGGGTTTGCTGACCGGCGTTACGGTGTTGACGTGTTATTTGCAAAATGAGTAACAGAGAAGGATAATCTTGTACATTAAATCATAAGTGCAATGTCAGCTTGAGAAAACATGTTTTTCATCTTCAAGTCTTTATTAATCGACTGATTGTAATAAAATACTGAATGCAATCAGTTTTGGGTTATTTTAATTTAGGTTCAGTCTTGCATGTGGCTTTGATTTGTAACAGCAATTTCAGGTTTTTCACCCTATTAAATCAAAAACATTTTTTTTTAATTTCAGGTGCCTTTTTGCTATAAACAATTCTCTATGAGTTTTTAAGTAATATTTAATTATCTGAGCGATGTTTATCTCGGTTTTCTTACTTTTATCAATTTTAGTGGTTGGTAACGCAATATGACACATTTGGGGAGAATGACTCATACAAGTCACAAGAAGTTAAGGGTCACATGGACACTACGACTCGGAAGGGTTGCCCATTCATTGTGCCAGTGACCAGTATAGAAACACTCTTGCAGTTAATGGATGACGGAGTGGCTCACTTGCAGGCATCTCGTTACTTGTCTCATGGATATGCCATCATTCAGACATAGCAGAGATCGACCACAGTCCAGAATGCTCAGTTTATTTTTTGATGGCATAGATATAGATGGTTGGGGGATTAGAGTTGAAAATGGGCAGAATTTTGAAAATAGCAATTAATAAAAAAGTTAATAGAATAAATAAAAAAAAGAAGATAAAAAGTTACAAGCCAGGACAGGAGATATATTACAATTATTAACACTTTTTATTTCAGATGCAGCTTGTACTTTCCCATCTACGTTGATCGGGAGCTGGCAAAGCAGCACGCTGGGCAGCTTCACCATCAACAGTACCAGCATATCGACGATACCCTATGAGGGTGGACAGTACACGTTTGAGTGTTATCTACAGAACGCAAATCGATATGTCATTAAGTAAGTGTAGACCAAACATTTGTTGTTAATCTGAGTTGGAGTTGCTAGGCTAAGACTGTCAACTGCCACGAAGTTATCCCCAACTGGATGGTTGCCTTGTAATTTCCTCAACTGCCAACTTACGACGGGTGCGCTCATATTAACAACTAATCGGTCGTAGGTGTTGTGTATGACGAGAATCGAGTTGTAAGACCACTCAGACTAGCAAGTGGACAGTCGTTGAAATCGTGGCATCAAAACGTTGGCCAACTTTGTGGTGGCAGTTGATAGTCTGAGCCTAGTATTAGATTCATATTCGACACTCCAACCCCCGGTCAAGACCGCGCTACGCCCCTACTCATATATCCTGTCTATTCATTAGGATGCAGGTTACACTGTAACTAACAAAAAAACCCCCACCCCAACAACAACAAAAAACAAGTACAAATGTATCATTCTGGTTATGAATCCACCGGGGTCATCAGCACTAACTTTAGACGGAACATTTCTGTCTCCGTAAAACTACATGGCTAGATTTGAAAAAATACTGGTCCCCGTGAAACCAAACGTTCACTCTTTATACTGGGGAGAACTACTGCCCCTTGTATCTAACCCTGCTGGATTCGGCCCTATTTGGAAGGAGTTTGTTTTGTTTAACGACACCACTAAAGCACATTGATTAATTAATCATCGGCTATTGGATGTCAAGCATTTGGTAATAATTGTGAAACGTTGTCAGAAGAGGAAATCCGCCACATTTTTCCTGATGCAGCAAGGGATCTTTTATATGCACTTTCCCACAGACAGGAAAGCACATACCACAGCCTTTGACCAGTTGTGGTGCACTGGTTGGAACGAGAAAAAACCCAATCAGGTGGATGTATCCACAGAGGTGGCTCGATCCTGCGACGCAAGCACCTCGAGCGAGCACTCAACCAACTGAGCTAAATCCCTCCCCCCCCCTCCCCCTTCCCATTTGGAAGCATCTCTCTTTTATGAGCATTTCCTGTTTAATATATTACAGATCTGAAGTTATAAGAAGTGGTCTTTTAGAGTCAGTCGCCTATACATGTTTGGACATACAGTCTGTGAGTGGCTCAACAGACAAACTGCTGTACTACCAAGTAACTGGTGAGAGTATAAACAAGTATTAACAAACAAACAAACAAACAACGGGTGAGAAGAAAAACACATCGTGTAGATCAAGATGCTTATACTTTCATTTATAGATATATACATTTATCTGAGAGCTGGTCAAAAACGTACCCATACCGTAATGTACCCAACCAAAATGTACCCAGTTTTGGTCAAAACGTACCCATGCCATAACATACCCTATTTATATATGCTATAAGTCATAAAAATCAGTTTATAATCAATTTTTAACAGGTTTTGGGAAAACGAACCTAAACCAAAATGTATCTAAACCTAAATGTACCTTACGACAATGTAACCATTTGCTGTCAAAACGTACCCAGTACAAATTAGTTTGTGAAGAGTACGGTAAATAAAATTATCACACTTGCTAAAGTACCTCACAAAAACGTTTTAGACAAGTTTGACAATTATTTTATATCAATCTGTTTATGAAATGTTAAGGAAAATGTAACAAATATGAAATATCTGAATATTATATTTAAATAAATAAATAAATATATATATGCTAAACCTTACGGATATATATATATATATATATATATATATATATATATATATATATATATATATATATATATATATATATATATATATATTATAGGTAGTTACATAAAGTTTGTTTTGTTTAACGACACCACTTGAGCACCTGGTACGAAATGTATATAATACGAATTGACTTTTTGCAATGGTACGAAATGACTATAGTTCGAACTGACTATGGTACGAAATGACTAGCAACCCAGAAAGTATTTAGTCCACTTTCTCGGAAAATAAAATACATGTATCTTCGTTTTAAGGACGAAATAGTTTTAAAGGGACTGTTCCGAGTCTGGTGTCTTTGTAACATGTTTATACTTACTAACAAATCTTTCTTGATGAATAAAATTAGTAAAGACGTAAACATCTGACCATTGTCTCTATAAACAAGGCGTTTGTGGTCATCCTAATATTTGCAGTCGCCCAAACTTCGTTACGGATACAAAAAGAAGAACAAAAGACTGCTATAGACATTAGCAAACGACCTCAAACACATTGGATTATATGACAGCGGTATTCCAAATAAATTTTTAAAAAGTATTTAACATGTAATTATAAAAGGCTGTGGTAGTCGAAAACATCTTACAATGGTTGCAACCTCAGCTCAGTACCTTTAATATTTAAAACTTTTATTTCAGCTGAGGTGTCTGGGAAGGGACGATTCGTTCCCGCGGCTGTAAGCTCAGTCCCTGTGGAATCGGACGTATGTACTGAAACGAGTGTTGTTCAGCCTGGCGCATACTCGTTCCTCATCAAAGATGGTAGGCACATCTACTGGCCATCTCCCCCCCCCCCCCCCCCCCCTCCAACACACACACACACACCGAACCAACCAAACATCTTACCCTCCACTACTTTTTATATTTACCTGACGACTCATAGACATGCGAGTAGGCTCATCCTGGCTAGCAGCAGCAGCAGTAGCAGTAACAATAGTAGCAGTAGTAGTAGTAGTAACAGCAGTAGTAATAGTAACAATAGTAGCAGTAGTAGTAGTAGCAGCAGCAGCAGCAGCAGTAGTAATAGTAGTAGTAGTAGTAGTAGCAGCAGCAGCAGTAGCAGTAACAATAGTAGCAGTAGTAGTAGTAGTAGTAGCAGCAGTAGTAGTAGTAGTAGCAGCAGCAGCAGTAACAATAGTAGCAGTAGTAGTAGTAGTAGCAGCAGTAGTAGTAGTAGTAGCAGCAACAGCAGCAGTAGAAGCAGCAGTAGTAGCAGTAGTAGTAGTAGTAGTAGCAGCAGCAGTAGCAGTAACAGCAGTAACAATAGTAGCAGTAGTAGTAGTAGTAGCAGTAGTAGTAGTAGTAGTAGCAGCAGCAGCAGTAACAATAGTAGCAGTAGTAGTAGTAGTAGCAGCAGTAGTAGTAGTAGTAGCAGCAACAGCAGCAGTAGAAGCAGCAGTAGTAGCAGTAGTAGTAGTAGTAGTAGTAGTAGCAGTAGCAGTAACAATAGTAGCAGCAGCAGTAGCAGCAGTAGTAGTAGTAGCAGCAGCAGCAGTAGTAGTGGTAGTAGTAGCAGCAGCAGCAGTAACAGCAGTAACAATAGTAGCAGTAGTAGTAGTAGTAGCAGTAGTAGTAGTAGTAGCAGCAGCAGTAACAATAGTAGCAGTAGTAGTAGTAGTAGCAGCAGTAGTAGTAGTAGTAGCAGCAACAGCAGCAGTAGAAGCAGCAGTAGTAGCAGCAGTAGTAGTAGTAGTAGCAGTAGCAGTAACAATAGTAGCAGCAGCAGTAGCAGCAGTAGTAGTAGTAGCAGCAGCAGCAGTAGTAGTGGTAGTAGTAGCAGCAGCAGCAGTAGTAGTGGTAGTAGTAGCAGCAGCAGCAGTAGTAGCAGCAGCAGTAGCAGTAGTGGTAGTAGCAGCAGTAGTAGTAGTAACAATAGTAGCAGTAGCAGTAGCAGCAGCAGAAGCAGCAGCAGTAGTAGTAGTAGCAGCAGCAGTAGTAGCAGCAGCAGCAGCAGTAGCAGCAGCAGTAGTAGCAGTAGTAGCAGCAGCAGTAGTAGCAGTAACAGTAGTAGTAGTAGAAGTAGTAGTAGTAGTAGTAGTAGTAGTAACAGTAACAGTAGTAGTAGTGGTAGCAGTAGTAAGCCTAGTGGTGGTATTAGTGGTCGTGGTGGTGATGTATTTTGTCTTGTTTTGTATAAAGAATAATACGTTTTCCTGTAGGTTCCTTGAGTACAGCCAAGATCAAATGCCCGGATGGCCTTGTGTCAGAGTTCAATGTGACACTAAGTAATTGCCCGGATGGAGCCCATCTTGACGTCTGTACCGACAATACAATAATGGACTTTAACTTTAGCACATGTGGCGGATCTACGTATTCAGGTATTACAAAAGAAATGGAACAAAATTATGTAAATCAGTAAATAAAAACAAGTAAAATAAAAATAAACAAAGTTTTCTATTAAAAACAAGAATCCATCATAATAAAACTTCTTGCTTCTATTCGATAGGAGTAGCCCATGTGATGCATAGCAGCAGGTTTCTACTCTAAGTTCGTGACCCAAAAATAATGTTTGTTAAAGTTTGTTTTATTTCATGACAATAATAGAGCACATCGGTTATTTAAAGGGACATTCCTGAGTTTGCTGCATTGTAAGATGTTTCCGACTAATAAAATATTTATACGATTAAACTTACGGTACATATTATTTTTTTTTTTTTTTTTAGAATATCAGTGTCTGTGTATTCAATGTGTTTCTGGTCGTCTTAATATTTATAAGAAGCCCAAACTGGATTTTGGTTTCAAATAATTTCGTACGTACGAAAAATGTTTTTTTTTAGGAAATAAAATAAATTTAACCTAATACAACTATTAGAACGACCAGAAACACTTATACAATCGTTAAAATGTCTCTTAAAAACTGCAGGGAATGTCCAAACTGGACTAATCTGTAGGTGGGAGTGAAACTGTACTACACTATTTGCTAATAAAGTGGGGCTTTTAGGGGGGTTTTTTGGTGATGATTTTTGATGTTTGGTCTGTGTGTGTGTGCGTGTGCGTGTGTGTGATAATGCCGTTAATTGCTGTACTAGGTATAGTAACTTTATTTACAGTGATGAATATATTTAGCATGTTTTACTAGACAAGCCATAAAGTAGGGCTATGCTTAAAAAGGAAGTAGAAAAATTCTGCCACTTATGTGGATTGATTTATACTTTTATTATTGAATACATAACATTCCAGTAAATAATACAATTTTATATTGTTATGTATATCTTTGGTTGTTGTTATTTTTTAAATATGTCAAATATGGCGCTGTTTAAATTATTTTATATATTTTTGAAAATGGTGTTTTCGCATGCTTTAAACTATTGCTTTGAAAGGGGCGTTCGCGCGCTTAAAAATGAAAATACCAGAAAATTCCGGAAAAATATTTCCATTAGGTTGGTCGCCCTGAAGAAATGTTTTATTTAACGACGCACTCAACACATTTTATTTACGGTTATATGGCGTCGGACATATGGTTAAGGACCACACAGATATTGAGAGGAAACCTTCTGTTGTCACTTCATGAGCTACTCTTTTTCGATTATCAGCAAGGGATCTTTTATATGCACCATCCCACAGACAGGATACATACTACGTTCTTTGATACACCAGTTTTGGAGCACTGGCTGGAACGAGAAATAGCCCAATGGGCCCACCAACGCGAATCGATCCTAGATCGATCGCGCAGCAGGCGAGCGCTGTACCACTGAGCTACGTCCCGCCCCACAAAAACAGATAGAGATATTCGGGCAATATGTGCTAACCTGAGACCTTTTTACCATGTATTTTCATCATTCGACCCTCAAAATTAGTTGTAATGCATGGCAAAATGTGTGTTGATTCGTTTGCAACCTTTATATAGATGTTTGGCAGTAATGCTTATAAAAATAGATGATGTTATCCAAATTCGGGCATTTTCGTTTAATTCGGGCAAAAAGCAGCCTGCTCCTCCTCCCTCCCCTCCCCCCCCCCCCCCATTACAAAAATGGGAGTCTGTATGGATATACCTGTTGTGGAGCACTGGTTGGAACAGGAAAACCGCAATGGGTCTGTCGAGGTTTGCCCCTAGGTGAGCACTCTACCGACTGAGCTAAACCCCACCCCTTGCTATACTAAGTATTTAAATACCATATCCTAAACACAAACAGCAGCAGATTAAAATGTGCTGAGGTGTGATTAACCCTTTAATATAACCCCAAGATTCTTCACTGTTCTATTCATTGTGTTGAGAGTCGATCATGTGGTCCAGAGTCGTTCACAGGGTTGCAAGAGTTAAACTAACATTCCTTTCTTTTCCTATTCCAGGTGAAGTGAAGTATACATGCGTGTATTCTAGTGAGAGCGGTAACCTCACCTACGTAACGCTCTACAACTCGGCCGCCAGCGTACCAAGCAACCCGTTCATCCCATTTTCCTGTGTAGTAAGTTCAGCATCTCTGATATTTACCTCGGACCAATTCAAATAAGATCTTACTTGTCCGTTAAACGTTAGTTTGACATCAGTAGATCTGACCAAACCCAGTGTTATCGTTTGTGATTTGACATAAAATGTCCATTTTCTGCCGTGTCTATTTTAGATGAGATAATCGTACAAACTTTTCTCTCTCTCTCTCTCTCTCTCTCTCTCTCTCTCTCTCTATCTCTCTCTCTCTCTCTCTCTCTCTCTCTCCAATTTGGTGGTTTTAGTAGTTGAATTTCTATTTGACCTGCTAGGTTTTAAAAATGGACTGCTTTTCGCATGTTGCTGTTTCAAGCTCTGTATCATAAAGCAAGACAAACTTTACTTTTTATTTTGATTTTGTGTTTATCTGTCTTTTTTATGGGTTTTGGTTTGCTTGTTTTCTTTTAGGTATTCACTGCAGGCGACAACGACACGACTTTAACCCACAACCCCGGAGACTGCCTAGCCACGCAGACTGACACTGTCATCACATCACCCGGTTTTGCCTATGGTGCTAACTAATATCAGTATTGGTAGGTTCCAATGCCAGGGGCGGAGGCAGTTTTTTAAAATTTTGTTTACAGTAAACTCTCTATATCTCGAAGCTGCTGGTAAGTTTGAGATATCGTTACATTCGAGATAATTAAAATTGTTGTTAACAGCCAGTAAGTTTGAGATATCGTTACATTCGAGATATCGTTCGAGATAATTAAAGTTGTTGTTAACAGCCAGTAAGTTTGAGATATCGTTACATTCGAGATAATTAAAGTTTAAATAGAAGCTTCTATATATATTTTTTTTCACAATGCTCTGAGGTCTACGTTCTTATCTAAGTGGTAAAAGTGCTTGAAAGTTTTCCGATATTGACCCATGTCACTTCAGCCGAGGTATTTTTTTCTCCTATTTTTTCTTTTTCTGTTAGTTGTATACTAAAAACACTCTGAAAAATGTGTATTTTATATATTATAAAAAAATAGTTTTAGTGATAACATTATCACTAAAACTATGTTTTTAGTATATATATATATATATACTAGTGGAGTTTTACATTTACTAGCCCGGCTGGCAAATGAATGTTGTTGTTTTTTAAATATAGTTCCGAGGCCTGGGTCATGATTGTCCCACAGGGGCAAGACGTAGCCCAGTGGTAAAGCACTCGTCTGATGCGTGGTCGGTTTGGGATCGATCCCCGTCGGTGGACCTTTTGGGCCATTTCTCGTTCCAGCTAGTGCACCACGACTGGTATATCAAAGGTCATGGTATGTGCTATCCTATCCGTGGGATAGTGCATATAAAAGATCTCTTGCTACTAATAGAAAAATGTAGCAGGTTTCCTCTCTAAGACTTTTTTTTTTTAAATTACCAAGTGTTTGACATCCAATAGTCGATGATTAATAAATCAATGTGCTCTAGTGGTGTCGTTAAACAAAGCAAACATTGATTGTTCCATATGTTGTACATTTTTCTTCATGTTTTTTTAAAATAGATATAGTTGTATCAAACTACTTTGTCTAAAATCGTAACGAGAAACTAAAACCGAAACCAAATTTCATCACTACAATAAACATATTCCTTTTCTATTTGTTTCTCTTCGCTTTTTAGTCTGGAATATAACAATGTTACTTGAAATATCATATGCATCCGTCCCAACCAGTGCTCCACGACTGGTATATATCAACGGCCATAGTATGTACTGCCCTGTCTTTGCTAAAGTACAAGTAAGACAACCCCTTTATGCTAATGGCAAAATTTAGCGGGTTTTCTCTGAAGACTACGTATCAGAATTATCGACTGTTTGACCCGGTGATTAATTACTCTCATGTGCTCTAGTGGTGTCGTTGTCGTTAAATAAACTAAAGTTCAACTCCTTGTTTTAGTGTTGAATAAACTAAACTTCAACTCCTTGTTTTAGTGTTGAATAAAGCCACATTATTCTAATGATCTTTTGCAGGTATGTGTGAAATGACAACCACAACCACCACCACCACCACCACCACCACCATGGCCACAATAAGTGAGTATCTAGGCTTTATGGTAGGACTACTACGTGCATAGACAATAACTGGATACTGTCTTAAAATATCGGCTTTACCCTGCGAAGCGTTGGCAGTCTGCATGGACAATAGCTGGTTACTATCTTAAAATATCGGCTTTACCCTGCGAAGCGTTAGCAATCTGAATAGACAATAACTGGTTACAGTCTTAAAATATCGGCTTTACCCTGCGAAGCGTTGGCAGTCTGCATGGACAATAGCTTTTTACTATCTTAAAATATCGGCTTTACCCTCCGAAGCGTTGGCAGTCTACATAGGCGATAACTGGTTACTGTCTTAAAATATCGGCTTTACCCTGCGAAGCGTTGGCAGTCTACATAGGCGATAACTGGTTACTGTCTTAAAATATCGGCTTTACCCTGCGAAGCGTTGGCAGTCTACATAGACAATAGCTGGTTACTGTCTTAAAATATCGGCTTTACCCTGCGAAGCGTTGGCAGTCTACATAGGCGATAACTGGTTACTGTCTTAAAATATCGGCTTTACCCTGCGAAGCGTTGGCAGTCTACATAGACAATAGCTGGTTACTGTCTTAAAATATCGGCTTTACCCTGCGAAGCGTTGGCAGTCTGCATGGACAATAGCTGGTTACTGTCTTAAAATATCGGCTTTACCCTGCGAAGCGTTGGCAGTCTACATAGACAATAGCTGGTTACTATCTTAAAATATCGGCTTTACCCTGCGAAGCGTTAGCAATCTGAATAGACAATAACTGGTTACAGTCTTAAAATATCGGCTTTACCCTGCGAAGCGTTGGCAGTCTGCATGGACAATAGCTGGTTACTATCTTAAAATATCGGCTTTACCCTCCGAAGCGTTGGCAGTCTACATAGGCGATAACTGGTTACTGTCTTAAAATATCGGCTTTACCCTGCGAAGCGTTGGCAGTCTACATAGACAATAGGTGGTTACTGTCTTAAAATATCGGCTTTACCCTGCGAAGCGTTGGCAGTCTGCATAGACAATAGGTGGTTACTGTCTTAAAATATCGGCTTTACCCTCCGAAGCGTTGGCAGTCTACATAGACAATAGGTGGTTACTGTCTTAAAATATCGGCTTTACCCTCCGAAGCGTTGGCAGTCTACATAGACAATAGCTGGTTACTGTCTTAAAATATCGGCTTTACCCTGCGAAGCGTTGGCAGTCTACATAGGCGATAACTGGTTACTGTCTTAAAATATCGGCTTTACCCTGCGAAGCGTTGGCAGTCTACATAGACAATAGCTGGTTACTGTCTTAAAATATCGGCTTTACCCTGCGAAGCGTTGGCAGTCTACATAGGCGATAACTGGTTACTGTCTTAAAATATCGGCTTTACCCTGCGAAGCGTTGGCAGTCTACATAGGCAATAGCTGGTTACTGTCTTAAAATATCGGCTTTACCCTGCGAAGCGTTGGCAGTCTACATAGACGATAACTGGTTACTGTCTTAAAATATCGGCTTTACCCTGCGAAGCGTTGGCAGTCTACATAGACAATAGCTGGTTACTGTCTTAAAATATCGGCTTTACCCTCCGAAGCGTTGGCAGTCTACATAGACAATAGCTGGTTACTGTCTTAAAATATCGACTTTACCCTGCGAAGCGTTGGCAGTCTACATAGACAATAGCTGGTTACTGTCTTAAAATATCGGCTTTACCCTGCGAAGCGTTGGCAGTCTACATAGACAATAGCTGGTTACTGTCTTAAAATATCGGCTTTACCCTCCGAAGCGTTGGCAGTCTACATAGACAATAGCTGGTTACTGTCTTAAAATATCGGCTTTACCCTCCGAAGCGTTGGCAGTCTACATAGGCGATAACTGGTTACTGTCTTAAAATATCGGCTTTACCCTCCGAAGCGTTGGCAGTCTACATAGACAATAGCTGGTTACTGTCTTAAAATATCGGCTTTACCCTCCGAAGCGTTGGCAGTCTACATAGACAATAGCTGGTTACTGTCTTAAAATATCGGCTTTACCCTCCGAAGCGTTGGCAGTCAGCATAGATAATAATTTGTTACCGTCTTAAAATATTGGCAATCTGGTAATCTGCATAGACAAAAACTGGTTATTGTCTTCATAAGCGTACAACACAGGGGCGGGGCATTCTACTCGATGTGTAATCCATGTAAAAATGGGTAATAATTCTTTTGCAAATCTATATATAGCTGTTTGGTGGTAATGCTAATATGAATACATGTTGTTGTCCAAATTCGGGCATTTTCGTTTAATTCGGGCAACTTATTTTCGTGCTTATATCCAATTAAGGTTCAAGCACGCTGTTCTGGGCACACACCTCAGCTATCTGGGCTGTCTGTCCAGGACAGTGGGATAGTTATTAGTTGATTAGTGATTAGTGAGAGAGAAGAGGGTGTAGTGGCGTTACACCTACCCAGTGAGCCCTTAAGAACTCGCTCTGGGTTGCAGCCGATACCGGGCTGCGAACCCTGTACCTACTAGCCTTTTGTCCGATGGCTTAACCACGACGCCATCTTGGCCGGTGCAGGCTGCCTCTAACACTCTGAATACAAGGTAATTATTTGAGAAAGACCTTTCTTAAAGATGTGTAACAAACACAATACTACATTCGTGGCTGTGGGCCCACTGGACTATTTCTCGTCACAGCCAGTGCACCACGACTGGCATACCAAAGGCCATGGTATGTACTACCCTGTCTGTGGGATGGTGCCTATAAAAGATCCCTTGCTGCTAATCGAAAAAAGTAGCCCATGAAGTGACGACAGCGGGTTTCCTCTCTCAGTATCTGTGTAGTCCTTAACCATATGTCTGACCGTAAATAAAATGTATTGAGTGCGTCGATAAATAAAACATTTCCTTCCTTTGTGACTGTGAAATAACATTTACCTCGTTAAATGCATTTTAAACAACTCGTAAGATACACGATATCAAACGGCCACTCGAGTATTATTCTGTATTTATCATATGGCCAACAGTGTGTTGGATATACAACTATTTATATTCAAAGCAAGAAAATGTAAATAAATTGTAATTTAAATAACTTTAAAAACGGTTCTGTCTGCCGAAAACATGTTAAGGGACATTCCTGAGTTTGCTGCATTGTAAGATGTTTCCGACTAATAACATATTTCTACGATTAAACTTACATATCAAATATATTTTCTTGTTTAGAATATCAGTGTCTGTATATTCAATGTGTTTCTGGTCGTCTTAATATTTGGAAAAAGCCCACACTGGATTTTGTCTTCAAATAATTTCGTACGTACGAAAAACATATATTTTAGGAAATAAAATGAAATTTAACCCAGTACAAATATTAGAACGATCAGAAACACGTTTAATATACAGCCACTAATATTTTATGCAGATATGTAATTACAATCGTTAAAAAGTCTCTGTTAGTCGATAACTTTTTAAATTTGCAGCAAAGTCAGGAATGTCCTTTTAAAGTCTCTAGTCTGTTTAACCCTTCTAAGTTCGTTTAGAGAAAACAAAAACTAAGGTTTAATTACGTTTACACAGAAAGAGAATAACCAGTCGGATCACAATTAACTATTCAAATGTTTTGTTATTACACAAATTATACAAATCGGATTTGAAGAAAAAACTATCACAAGTTTTGTCTGTTGGAAGTATATTCTTCTGAAAACTTTTCCAACTTCTGAACCACAGGATTGCAGGATAAATAAAATAACTGGCGAAATGTTATCTACCTTAAAGGCATACTGTCACAGATTTAAGGACCTTATTTCTCTAAAACTGAATAATAAATCAAAATTACATTAATGTTTACAGACCAAATCTAGCTATTGCATCATTTTAACTACAACATGATGGAGTGAAATCCATGTCAACCTTCTCAGCAATGTTAGTTTTTGAATTATGGACCATTGCCATAATTCAATTATTTTTACAAAATATCATTATTAAGTGGAGTATGGTGGTTACGTAGATGATTGAATAAAGTACATTTAGGGACAAATCAAATATATATATATTTTTAAGTAATACTTTGTTAAACCATGTAATAGGTCAGTGGTCTGTGACAATATGCCTTTAAAGTTTGTTTACAGAAATTGAGTTAAAGGACAAAATAAGAGAACAAAAGGGAAGAAATCACGTTGGAAGAAATCAGAAAATTGATTTTCTCATGAAAACAAAAACAAGATGGTGGACACATTGACCACCTTTTTTAAGTAAATAAAAGTAGATAAAATTCCACTCAGCTTTCGAATCTGTTGCTATTTTAACACTATTTGTCCCATTGAATGTGGCAAATATCCATAGGTAATGAGTGTGAAATATTAAAATCACAGTACCAAGTATATTGTGTAATTATTTCAACTCATCGATGTTTTTTTTGGTTTTGTTTCAGCAACCACACTGAAGGTAAGTATATTATAAGAACACAAAATAACCTGTTTATAAAATAATCATTTCTATTTAGTCCCACAAATAATAATATATACACACATACTGCATATGGTTGTTGTTGTTTGGGTTTTTTTTTTAAGGAACCGTGTTTTCTTGTGAGTGTTGTTTTTTGTTTGTTGGTTGGTTGGGTTTTTTGTTTGTTATTGTTATTGTTTGAGGGGTTTTGGGGGGTTGGTTGTTGGGGGGGGGGGTTAAGGCGGGTTCGGGGCAGGGTGATTTATTGTTTGAGATTGTCAACAGTGTTCAATATACATAGTACATGCACGTTTTGGTCTTATTCACATCGGATGCGGCGCGTGTGTTGCAGCTACAAGAATTAAAATACACCATTTCCAATGACAGCATGATAATGGGAAAATTGTGTTGGTTTCCTTTGAAGACTACGAGTTAAAGTTACCAGTTGTGTGTGTTACCGAAGGTTCTATATACCACAGAAGACTTCAGCTGGGGTTTACAGTCTTTATTCGGGGATCACCTGGAGGGATGTGAAGATCCCGATGTACATGTAAAACTTAAATCAACACACGTGTATATATATATCTCTATAACGACCCTGGAATAACAAAAAGACATAAAATCAGTTACATTTTCCAGGTTAAGTACAATTTACTTCAATATTATATTACTAATGTACATTTAACACACAGACATTTCATTTCAGACACAAATCAAATATAATTATAATTCAAAGGTTAATTTAATTATCACATCATTGCTATATCAGCATGTGTTAAGCACGTTATAAAATAACTATACAAATAAACACTTCTGTGTATTCCATAGCACACATAATCATAAACATTATATACACATATAAGTAAATATTTAACCTACCGACTGTGGGTCAGGTCGTTTGAATAATGATGCTGGTTGAGTTACATCATTAATAACCTGTCAACAAAATACCACTTATAAATATACACTCATAAAATATACACATAGAATATATTCATACCATATATACACTTAATAATAAAATATATTAATAACTGATTTGGTTATTTACTTAATTTTATTATCATCAAACCTAATCACATATTCATCTTAGAAGACAAATATCCCAACATAATTAGAAACATTATTAAACACTACTTTAACTCGTTCGCTATAGAGTAAGTTTAATCAACTGCTTCCACAAGCTAAGTTCTAATTTAAGGCTTATCATAAAATATACATACACTAATCTATTTTACTACTTAAAAAATATGGTTATATCTTAAAATATATGTGTTGTTAATAATGGTGCTGTGCAGAACTTGATCACATATAAACTTGCAATGCAGAAAAACACCTCTGTCTTGTTTGAATGTTTAAAAGTCTCTGACTCCAGAGAACACCAGGTAACAAAAGAAACAATAGATGAGCTTACTATTGAACGACTACCTGGCCTGAACACTGAGTTGAGGGTGAACACAACCCAAGCTGACAATACCAAAGACACAAGAAAACAACAGAAACAAAATAATAGACAGCTTTGTACTATTACAGTTAGAAAGAATAAAATATATGTAAACTGTTTTAAAATTGTAGTGTATATGAAATGCAATTTAAAACATCCGGTGACATGTGGGACCCAGTAGACGATTATCAGTGACGTAGGGAGATACCAAAAAGTGTGGAGGGGGTAGGCACAAAAGTGGGAGGTACATGCCCCCTTGCCCACCCCACCCTATCCCTCCGCTTCCTACGCCAGTGATTATTAATAAATCAATGTACTCTCTAGTGGTGTCGAACAAAAATAACTTCAACTGTTAAGCACATCTCACCACATCCAATGTAGATGCTAATTTTTCTATCTTTGGTGTGATATAAACATGTTACAATGTGCGTGCGTGTGTGCGTGCATGTGTGTGTGTGTAGGGTTTCTGCCATAGGGAACGAGTGGTAAAATTACGTACCATAAACATCTTACAAATTAATGGGTACATTTTTATAATTTTTTAGAAAGAATACAGTAAGAGAACTACTGTTTAAAATTGGTCAGAGTACGTGAAATGGAGTGTCCAATTTCAAAAGAGTTTAAACCCATAACCACGTAGTAATGGCACCTTTTATTTGTTTATTTTTATTACGTGCCCTCAAATTATTTTCTGGCAGACAACCTGGTGTGTGTGTGTGTGTGTGTGTGTGTGTGTGTGTGCGTGCGTACGTGCGTGTGTCAGATGTGTGTGGGTTTGTGTGTAATGTATTATCTATTTTTATCGTTTAGATAAACTAGTATACATTTCTTTTCTGTCTTCTATTTTCAGAGCAGAGCCCGGGGACTTTACACTGAGGCATTGTGGGTACTCGTCGCTCTAATTTCGGCGCTGATTGTCTCTCGGCGTTGATAGTCTTTCGACGTTAGACGTAACAAAACACTAATGTGGATAACTGTGTCTAAGTAACAAACATTACAAGCAAACACATTTACAGCAGATCTGCAGTTATGTCACCCGAATTTAGAGGCAACATATAAATTTAATAGATTGGTGCATGTTCAGGAGGCAAGGGCGGATCCAAAGGAGGAAACCAGGGGCACCTGTCCCACCCCTAAAAAATTAAAATGCCCCTCTTTTTCGAACAATTTCTTTTACAATTTCAATTTAAGTGCCCCTTTTAGGGGGTTGGTCCATGTGTTCTCTTGACCTTGGTATCCTCCCTAAAATTGTTCTTGGGTCCTCTTATGTCAGGCCGGTCGTTCGCAGTCGCTTACAGCGCCCCCCTTCTCCAACTCCTGGATCCAATTCACAAAACATCGTAAGTTTACGTCTGCGTCTAGCACTTACACCTGTCATACGTTTATATGATTTCGGCATCTATTCTATGCCGCTGACGCCATATAACCGTAATTAAAATGTGTTGAGTGCGTCGTTAAATAAAACATTTCTTTCTTTCTTTCTTTCTATTCCATGCCGAAAATTACATCATTACGGAAGATGCAGCAGTTTAAGGATGAAAGAAAATGAAATATATGTACAAACTATACTTGTTGTACTGATAATAGTAATGGGAACTGCGGTTAAGTCGTAGATTTACGTTTACGTACAAAACCTGCTTACGATGTTTTGTGAAATTTGGCCCTGAACACGCAACACGTATACATAGTAATGTTCAGGCTTAGTGACACAGTTCAGCTGTT
>NC_054706.1:20472939-20556217 GCF_016097555.1 Gigantopelta aegis
ATACCAGTGTTGTATAAAAAAATAATTAATAATAATCAGTTTAAAAATGAAGTTTAAATTGCTTCTGTCAAAAATGTTTTCCAAGATGAATATACCCTCAGCTCAGTTTTACTACCAGGTGACTAAGCTTACAGGGGTTGAAATAAAGCCATCCCGACTGATTTTTCCCAATTAACATCATCACGGGTTAGGAGATTTTGTTTTGCATCCAGTAGTCGGACCAGTAGTTATTTTACGTTTATATTCACACATCAGTTTGACGCAATTATATTTGATTCTGTAGATTTTGATTGGGGCCGGCAGAATTTGTAGCTTACCGGACAAAATATCAGGCAGGGATATCAGCAAATTTCAACAATTGTTTCATTGACAATTTTTTTTATTTAATATATGTATGCCAACTCTGAACCACCCAGTCCCAAAAGTTTGAGCCCATATTTTTCAAGCTATTTTAGTGCTACGATCATTATAAAACTGTTGGGGGCTATGATGTGTGTCATAGTGACATCATATATGTAGCTTACAACCGGTTTACAATGTCATAGCGCTAAGATAGTTTTAAAAATAGGTGGCTTAATGTGGTTTCTGTTTACAGTGCAACCATATTAATTCCCCCTCTCCGTCCTACCGAACCCTCCCCTCCATAAAATGTGTAGTGCAATATATTTTGACAAGAGTCTGATGTACAACCTTGACCAAAATAAAGAAGGTAGGCTACTTTTTTCCCATCATGTAGATGGATGTACATGTACAAGCACGCACAAACAGACACACACACATGGATGGGTTTGAAAAAAAATAGTGCAAGTAAATCAGGATAATTTTCAGGTCACTGAATTGATGCAGTACACCACTGTTAAATTAATTTATTAGAACAGATATAATTAATTATATACATGTATTTTGGGAAGTTTTAGCATAGAGATTTGCAATTTTTAGTGCCACTTTCTTTTGGGAAGAGCCATACATGTATTTTGGGATCCGTAGAATTAATGTCTGGATAAATCCCTGGTCACTCACTCACTCACTCATTCTCACACATACACACACTACCTTGCACTACACTACACACACACTACACACATAAAACCTCGCACTACACACACACGCACACACATACATGCACACACACTATATCACGCTACACCACACACGCACACAAATAGAGAGAAAAATATATATACACCTTGAAAGTAATTAAGCATCACCTGAACTGTATTACAAACCAAACAGGCATTTATAGAAGTACATGTAATTTCCCATACAAAGTTTAAACCAGATATTGGGAGTCTTTACATACCGTATTATATATAATTACTGGGTATTTACCGAGATGGCATGAATTACTGTGATTCCATCTCCATTGTTAAGTACGGTACCACACATTTTCATGCATATTTACGGTTTTTGTATTTTTCTCTATAGATGACATTAAATGTTGATGTAACGAGTGTCACTTACTGTCAGTCATTTTTACCATCCTCTGTATAAACAGAACATTAATTTCAGTGTTTTCAAAATTGTATCCACAAAATGTTTACAATTTACTTGCGTAGTATAAGTCACACGGGCCAAACTAAGTGATGCTTAATGAATTTCCACGTGTATACTATAAATGAGAATAAAAAACAAACATTGTACATGTATATAATAATTATACACATACATAAAGAAGATGTTTGTATTTTTAATTTTCAAAAAAATGGATTAAATGTACAAACATTATTTACATGTACAACAATATGTGAACACAATATATTTACATTTGTACAGTGTGCGGAGTATGTGTACAATACATATGAACGTTATTAAACACCATATTTACATTACACTATTTATAGCTCGTCTATAATACTGTAGTACAAATGCAAAAAATATTTTTAACGACATGCACCATACATGTATATCACATATGATATTATATACATATTTACAATACGTACATCAGGCTTTGACAATCAATGTGTACAATGTTAGCTGACCATTCTGTATATTTTAATAAAGGTTTCATCCACTGTTCTGTAATATAAAATTATGTTTGATAAGGGCTAAACCAACCATTATGTAAGTATGCCTGCATGATAAGGGTTTAGGCCACAATTCCATGACTTATGGGCTTTAAAAAATTATTCTATAACATGTTTGATAAGGGCTAAACCAACCATTATGTAAGTATGCCTGCATGATAACGGTTTAGGCCACAATTCCATGACTTATGGGCTTTAGATAATTATTCTATAACATGTTTGATAAGGGCTAAACCAACCATTATGTAAGTATGCCTGCATGATAACGGTTTAGGCCACAATTCCATGACTTATGGGCTTTAGATAATTATTCTATAACATGTTTGATAAGGGCTAAACCAACCATTATGTAAGTATGCCTGCATGATAACGGTTTAGTCAAACATTCTTTAGTCGCAGATCAAATGACATTGGACAATAAAAATCTTTAAAAAAGTGAGGGGTGGTTATTGTGAGTTTTTCATCAGCACAGCACTAAAATCTGGGATTCCTCAACAATTTCCAGGTTTTTCATCTCCGTAATAAACACGTGCGTAGCAACCATTTTGATCATTTGGCACAAATGTCCTCATTAAAAATCTTCTTGATCGATGATATTTGTATACATATATACCAGTCTTGAAGCATTACAGGTTTTTAATCTCAGTAATATACACATGCTTAGCAACCATTTTACTCATTTTTCACAAATGTCTTTAAAAATTATCTTGTTGATGAATGCTGTATATTACACCAGTCTTGTAAAATTACAAGATTTGAGAGATCACTGTTGCCAACAGCTAGTGATCATTTTACTTTGCAATTCAACAGTTCTTGTGTGATAACTGTGATCAGTGATATTGTTGTCTGCCTGGCCGTAATGGTAAAGTAGGGGCATTGTCCATTCTCTCATTTCGGGCCCTGAAAACTCGCACAGACTCTTTTCGGCTCTGTAAGACAAAAATTAAAATTACACTGATTATTTATTTCCAATTTCAAAAACCAACCAAACAAAAAAATAAATACAGTAAAATAAAATAAAATAATATAAAATAATAAGATAAAATAAGATAAGATAAGATAAAATAAAATAACAATAACAATAACAATAACAACAATAATAACAATAATAAACTTTTAAACATCATTATGAGATAAAATTCTTCCAAGTCAATTTAATTCCAACGATTTAACAGATTTTTGCGAAAAGGATATTTAAAAAAAAAAATATCTTTTATATAAAATTAATTGTCAAAAATATGGGTTTTTTTATTTTAAATAACATTTAATTGTTAAAAATATGTTGTTGTTTTTAAAATAAAAACTAATTGTGGAAAATACATGTACTGTATGGTTATACATGCATACACAGTGAACATGCCTAGATCTCTATTATAATAGTATTATAAGCTGCCATAATGACTTTAAAGAGGCTGTATCAAAGTTTTATAATGGAAAACCTTACATATTAATTTTTATTTTGAGATGTAAATATTATGTGTTGAACAACGAATCTATAACTTACTTTAATCAAATAATTTTATATAAAAGCAGAACAAAAGAAAATTTCAGAGTGCCCTACAGGTAACCATGAATATGACTGATATCACATTTATGTTTTTCACCCATTATTCTGTTAAGATTAAGATATGGCGTACTATTTTCATAGACATCTGTTTCATTCTATTTTTACCCAGAATTCTTGACAATGCTACTGTTTATGCCTGTTTGTAGTATATTACAGTTCCAATATTGTCGTGTTAATTATACATGTTTATGCAAATATTACATGTCAGATTAATTTGTAATTATTTATCACAGATAAATGAAATATAGCAAAACAGTCACTTGCAAGTATGATGATGGAACCTTAAACAGACCAATATAACAATATTCATTGGCATCTAATATTAGTGATCGATCCCACTGGGCTATTTCTCATTCCAGCCAGTGCTCCACAACTGGTTTAACAAAGGCTGTGGTATGTACTATCCTGTCTGTGGGATGGTGCATATAAATTATGATTTCAAACTTCATGAGATGAGATCTAAATCATATTTGGCAAAAAACATAAAATTTTCTATTTATTATGTAACTTTTAGCAATTTACCTTTATTTTAAAATGCCAGCAGCAAAATAGTTCTGGCTTTCTTACAGTGAAGATAACACTTTCTACAGTGACAATAACACATTTTAGAGCGAAATAGTGAAATTTTCACTCTAAAATGTGTTATCGTCACTGAGTGACTGATAACACTTTTACACTTAGATTTCACTAAATGTTATATAATAAAAAAATTTACTTAATGTAATAAAATAAATAATAATAAAATCTGTCTATATAAAATAATAAATTAAGAATTAGAGAATATCCTTGAGTAACCGTAAACCGGCATATTAACGGGAAATGGTTTCTGCACATTGTAATGTACAATCGAATTGATAAAATAATGTTTTACCATGTTCAGTTTACTACTGAAATCAACCAAATAAACAAATGTTTTTATATCGCTGTCAGTTTTTGTTGTGAAGAGATTAATGAGTGAATAAAAATACATCAGCCATTTTGGTGTCAAACTACGGTAAATTGTGAAGAGATTAAATGCATGCTGTTGTCTAGTGCGGACTTCACCAAAACTCTTATGCAATGAATCAGCGAAGCTCATGAGACTGACAATGTCACTGTTGTAAAAAGTGTTGCTATTTAGGTTTGTTTGATATTACACATCATTTAATATAGTGCTACAGTGAAAAAGTACTTGTGTATACATTTCCTTCGGTATAATTTGTTTTGTCTACTTGTCTGTTTCTCATTTGTGCACTTTGTTTTTGACAGTATTCTAATATTCATGCTGGTGCAAATTCCATAAAAACAAGTCACATGTAAATAGATTGGTTTTTGGAATAACCTGGTTCAGATATAAATTATTCAAGTTCTAAAAACCCCCCACCCCAAAACCAGAATGAAATTTTAGAGATACCAATACTGGAAGCATGGAACTGATTTATATTTACAGTCAAACCTGTCTATAAAGGCCATTTTAGTATCTACAAAACATGCCTGTTATAAGGAGGTGGCCTTTTTATAGAAGCATATACATGCATTTGTCATACATGCATTTGCGTGCAGATGTAATATACCTGGTGTGCCCATTATAGACAAGTTGGTTTACAAGGTGTCCTTTATATCTGGTTCGACTGTAACATATAAAGACTTTAATAAAAGAAAACACGACTTTTCTTTTATAAAACAGCATGGTAACAAATATTGCAAAATGTTACATACTTTTAAAACAAATAAAATTCAATTAATTATTTAAGACTAAAAATTGTATTTAGTAAGCTATAAAATTCACAGTGAATCAAAATAGGACATAATATGATTTTCAGATTTACAAACAGATAACAATATCAGTAAGGCAAAAATAAATTATTAGTGGAAAGTGGACCCTACCCAGAAACAAGAGTACCGGTGAGATACATGATATGCCCACCAGGAGTTTGATGGAAAACCATATCTATATTAATGAATATGTTACTGGGATGATTCAATTCTAATTATATGAAATTTTTGCAACAGGATAATTGAACAGTTTGTTTTGAACCAACCACCATCCCATGTGTGGTTTGATGGTCCTGTATACATCTGTTTGCAAGATGTGATCTGGACGAGGATTTACTGTTATGTGCAGTAGACCATGAAAAGTAGGTCACCGTGACCTAGTAATAGTACGCAACACACCACCATCCCAAGTTGTTCCTACATGTGAGGTTTGATAGTCCTGAATGCAAGATATGATCTGAACAAGGATTTACTGTTATGTGCAGTAGACCGTGAAAAGTAGGTCACAGTGACCTAGTAATAGTATGCGACACACCACCATTGCAAGTTGTTCCTACATGTGAGGTTTGATGGTCCTGTATGCAAGATATGGTCTGAACAAGAAAAAGTTAACAAACGGACAGACGGATGGACAACACCAAACCATAATACGACCCATAGATAAAATGGGCCCACCCTAATGAGTTAACGAAAGAAGAGCACATACATAATATTTAAAGGTGAATATAGTATATTTACCCCCCCACCCTCCAAACATACCATACCTAATATTTTTTGGCATGTTCCCCAAAACACACACGTTTAAAGGCTTAATACACAATGTTTATTCTTAGAAAGTTTTTAGGGATTAATTTTAGCCACTAGTTAATATAGGTAACCTTTGGTTTAATTTCGATTTATCCCATCTGTTGCCATATGCTATACTATGAATGTAAAACACACACAACACATTAATTTATCATCAGACCCTCTGATAGTTTCCCATTCCAACCAGTGATTCACTGTGTACATGAATGGTCATGGTATGTGTTGACCTGTCTGTATTTGAAATTATATTAAAAAAGATCCCTTGTTATTAAACAAAATGAGTAGCTTATATATGGTAAATTTCCAGTAAATTTCCCTAATGATTCCTTGCTACAAAAAAAGAGTAGCTTATATGGTAAGTTCCCAGTAAATTTCCCCAATGATTCTTTGCTATAGAAAAAGAGTAGCTTATGTGTTAAGTTCCCAGTAAATTTCCCTAATGATTCCTTGCTACAGAAAAAGAGTAGCTGATGTGGTAAGTTCCCAGTAAATTGCTCGACATGTGATATCTACCAGTATTTCTTACTCACAACACAATAATTTAAGGTATTTTTGTATTTGTTTTATAGTCAAACAAACATTCCTTTTTTTAACACCAAAATAAAGTTACACCAACAGAAGCACTCACCAATGCAGGAGGCTTAAGCATAGCCTTTCCACCTTGTTTCTTGTGATAACCCTACAATATGGAAGAAAATAATGATGATATGATATTCATGATCATAATTAACATTATGAAGACGACAATACAGCAGAATCTCACTGGGTCGAACTCGGAAGGGTCGTATACACTGCAACCTTGAACCAAAAACGTAGTCCCAAGTTACACTTACATAATATTGACTGAATGGTTAGGTTGAACTACCCGATGGGTTGAACACTTTCTCAAGCACCGACGGTGTTCGAGCCAACGGGATTCAACTGTATTATATTAAAAAAAGCAAAGCGGCTGGTAACCCATGTACAGGTTACCACAAAATACAGACCCATTACTACACATTTATCCAGTTTACATTTCCCAATATTATTACTATAAATCCCTTCACAGATACCCTGATACTTTATTCATATCGAGGACGGGACTAGCCCAGTAATAAAGCGTTCACTTGATGCGTGGTCGGTCCAGGATCGATCCCCGTTAGTGGACCCATTGTGCTATTTCTCGTTCCAGCCAGTGCTCCACAACTGGTTTACAAAGGCCGTGGTATGTACTATCCTGTCTGTGGGATAGTGGATATAAAATATTCCTTGCTGCTAATCAATAAGAGTAGCCTATGAAGTGGCGACAGCGGGTTTCCTCTCTCAATATCTGTGTGGTCCTTAACCATATGTCTGACGCCATATAACCATAAATAAAATATGTTGAGTGCATCGTTAAATAAAACATTTTCTTCATTCTTTCATTCATATCACTGTTCACATAGTACTGACACTTGTATGTGTTTCTTATAAATGGAATAACACACAACTGATTCAAGTAAGTACTGTTTTCGATTTTTTTTTTTTTGATATGTGGTAACCTGAACAAGTGTTTTTCACTTATTTCGATGTTTGCAATTATGAATAATTATGACTGCTGCTGGTTCTCTGAATCAGTTTTGATGCTGATAAAAAAATATATTCCAATACTTTAAAAAATTGAACTTTATAATCAGTGAAAGGCAAATTTTTTGTATTTATGATGCCTATAGTTCATTTATTGCAAACAATAAACAAAATAAAAACTTCAACCATTATAGCAGTTTAATAACAATGTTTGTAAATCGTCATGTTTTAATTAACCTAAACTGATAAATGTGACAAATTATTCAGTGGAGACAAGTAACCCATTCAACCTAAGGGGCATACTGGGCAATTTCTCTTTCTAGCCAGAGCTCCACAACTGGTGTAACAAAGGGTTTGGTATGTACTATCCTGTCTCTGGGATAGTGCATATAAAAGGTCCCTTGCTGCTGGTAAAAAAGAATCCATATGTCCAACGCTAAATAACCTCAAATAGAAATGTGTTATTCCTAAAATTTGATTATGCCTAATGTTTTTAAGTTTTATAAGGACTTATTTGCCTGATGTTTTTACGTTTTATAAGTACTTAATATGTGCTTGATGTTCTTACGTTTTATAATTAGCATTTAATATGTGCTTGATGTTTTTACGTTTTATAAGCACTTAATATGTGTCTGATGTTTTTACGTTTTATAATTAGCACTTAATATGTGCTTGATGTTTTTAAGTTTTATAAGTACTTATGTGTCTGATGTTTTATAAGCACTGATGTGCTTTATGTTTTTAAGTTTATAAGCACTTATGTGCCTGATGTTTTTAACTTTATAAGCACTTATGTGCCTTATGTTTTTAAGTTTTATAAGCACTTATATGCCTGATGTTTTTAAGTTTATAAGCACTTATGTGCCTGATGTTTTTAAGTTTATAAGCACACAGCCTGGTATTTTTAAGACAAGGAAATCTTACTGGACTGTGGGTGGATGAGACCACATCTCTGTCATCATCGTCGCTATAGCTACCACTGTCTCTCTCCAGTTCTATTGGCTGCCCAGCAGTGTCAGAGTGTTTACCTGAAATAACAATGTCAAATCTGTATACAGGGCAGGTGGTCTAAGGTATGTGTTTCGGGGATCATCTCACCCTCCAACTTTAGCAAATTTTCTTTTTGTTAAACATTTTCTGGGACATGATTTGACTACCCTCCAAGGAAAGTTAGCTAAACACAATCTACAATGGTTCTTAATATAGACATTATTCACTGTGCTTATCTGAATTAATTTAGGTGTACTGAAAGAGTACGTTTTTGAGTATCAATATCCATTGTAAATAGGTGGTTGTTATATATACAACCATGCATCTTTATTTTGGAGAACCATGTACCTTTATTTAGGAGAACTGTGTACCTTTATTTTGAAGAACTATACCTTTATTTTAGAGGACCATGTATCCAAGATACCATGTATCTTTTATTTTAGATGAGCTTTTAACTTTACTTTAAATGACCATGAACCTTTATTTTCAAGGACCATGAACCTTTATTTTAGAGAACCATGTACCTTTATTTTAGAGAACCATGTACCTTTATTTTAGAGAATCATAATACCTTTATTTTAGAGAACCATGTACCTTTATTTTAGAGAACCATGTACCTTTATTTTAGAGAATCATAATACCTTTATTTTAGAGAATCTTTATTTTAGAGAATCATAATACCTTTATTTTAGAGAATCATAATACCTTTATTTTAGAGAACCATGTACCTTTATTTTAGAGAACCATGTACCTTTATTTTAGAGAATCATAATACCTTTATTTTAGAGAATCATAATACCTTTATTTTAGAGAACCATGTACCTTTATTTTAGAGAACCATGTACCTTTATTTTAGAGAATCATAATACCTTTATTTTAGAGAATCATAATACCTTTATTTTAGAGAACCATGTACCTTTATTTTGGAGAATCATGTACCTTTATTTTGGAGAACCATGTACCTTTATTTTGGAGAACCATGTACCTTTATTTTAGAGAATCATAATACCTTTATTTTAGAGAACCATGTACTTTTATTTTGGAGAATCATAATACCTTTATTTTGAAGAACCATGTATCTTTATCTTTGGGGACCATGTACCTTTATTTTAGAGAATCATGTACCTTTATTATAGAGGACCATGTACCTTTATTTTGGAGAACCATGACCATTATTTTGAAAAACCATAATACCTTTATTTTAGAGAACCATGTACCTTTATTTTAGAGAATCATGTACCTTTATTTTAGAGAACCATGTACCTTTATTTTGGAGAATCATATACCTTTATTTTAGAGAACCATGTATCTTTATTTTAGAGAACCAGGTACCTTTATTTTAGAGGACCATGTACCTTTATTTTGAAGAACCATGTACCTTTATTTTAGAGAACCATGTATCTTTATTTTAGAGAACCAGGTACCTTTATTTTAGAGAACCAGGTACCTTTATTTTAGAGAACCAGGTACCTTTATTTTAGAGAACAATGACCTTTATTTTGGAGAACCATGTACCTTTATTTTGAAGAACCATGTACCTTTATTTTAGAGAACCATGACCATTATTTTGAAAAACCATGTACCTTTATTTTAGAGAACCATGTATCTTTATTTTAGAGAACCATGACCATTATTTTGGAGAACCATGACCATTATTTTGAAAAACCATAATACCTTTATTTTAGAGAACCATGTACCTTTATTTTAGAGAATCATGTACCTTTATTTTAGAGAACCATGTACCTTTATTTTGGAGAATCATGTACCTTTATTTTGGAGAACCATGTACCTTTATTTTAGAGGACCATGTACCTTTATTTTAGAGGACCATGTACCTTTATTTTGAAGAACCATGTACCTTTATTTTAGAGAACCATGACCTTTATTTTGGAGAACCATGTATCTTTATTTTAGAGAACCATGTACCTTTATTTTAGAGAACCATGTACCTTTATTTTAGAGAATCATAATACCTTTATTTTAGAGAATCATAATACCTTTATTTTAGAGAACCATGTACCTTTATTTTAGAGAACCATGTACCTTTATTTTAGAGAATCATAATACCTTTATTTTAGAGAACCATGTACCTTTATTTTAGAGAACCATGTACCTTTATTTTAGAGAATCATAATACCTTTATTTTAGAGAATCATAATACCTTTATTTTAGAGAACCATGTACCTTTATTTTGGAGAATCATGTACCTTTATTTTGGAGAACCATGTACCTTTATTTTGGAGAACCATGTACCTTTATTTTAGAGAATCATAATACCTTTATTTTAGAGAACCATGTACCTTTATTTTGGAGAATCATAATACCTTTATTTTGGAGAACCATGTACCTTTATTTTAGAGAACCATGTACCTTTATTTTGGAGAATCATAATACCTTTATTTTGAAGAACCATGTATCTTTATTTTAGAGAACCATGTACCTTTATTTTGGAGAATCATAATACCTTTATTTTGAAGAACCATGTATCTTTATTTTAGAGAACCATGTACCTTTATTTTGGAGAATCATAATACCTTTATTTTGAAGAACCATGTATCTTTATTTTAGAGAACCATCATGACCATTATTTTAGAGAACCATGACCTTTATTTTGAAGAACCATGTATCTTTATCTTTGGGGACCATGTACCTTTATTTTAGAGAATCATGTACCTTTATTATAGAGGACCATGTACCTTTATTTTGGAGAACCATGACCATTATTTTGAAAAACCATAATACCTTTATTTTAGAGAACCATGTACCTTTATTTTAGAGAATCATGTACCTTTATTTTAGAGAACCATGTACCTTTATTTTGGAGAATCATGTACCTTTATTTTAGAGAACCATGTATCTTTATTTTAGAGAACCAGGTACCTTTATTTTAGAGGACGATGTACCTTTATTTTGAAGAACCATGTACCTTTATTTTAGAGAACCATGTATCTTTATTTTAGAGAACCAGGTACCTTTATTTTAGAGAACCAGGTACCTTTATTTTAGAGAACCATGTACCTTTATTTTGGAGAATCATAATACCTTTATTTTGAAGAACCATGTATCTTTATTTTAGAGAACCATGTACCTTTATTTTGGAGAATCATAATACCTTTATTTTGAAGAACCATGTATCTTTATTTTAGAGAACCATCATGACCATTATTTTAGAGAACCATGACCTTTATTTTGAAGAACCATGTATCTTTATCTTTGGGGACCATGTACCTTTATTTTAGAGAATCATGTACCTTTATTATAGAGGACCATGTACCTTTATTTTGGAGAACCATGACCATTATTTTGAAAAACCATAATACCTTTATTTTAGAGAACCATGTACCTTTATTTTAGAGAATCATGTACCTTTATTTTAGAGAACCATGTACCTTTATTTTGGAGAATCATGTACCTTTATTTTAGAGAACCATGTATCTTTATTTTAGAGAACCAGGTACCTTTATTTTAGAGGACCATGTACCTTTATTTTGAAGAACCATGTACCTTTATTTTAGAGAACCATGTACCTTTATTTTAGAGAACCAGGTACCTTTATTTTAGAGAACCAGGTACCTTTATTTTAGAGAACCAGGTACCTTTATTTTAGAGAACAATGACCTTTATTTTGGAGAACCATGTACCTTTATTTTGAAGAACCATGTACCTTTATTTTAGAGAACCATGACCATTATTTTGAAAACCCATGACCATTATTTTGAAAAACCATGTACCTTTATTTTAGAGAACCATGTATCTTTATTTTAGAGAACCATGTACCTTTATTTTAGAGAACCATGTACCTTTATTTTGGAGAACCATGTACCTTTATTTTAGAGAACCATGTATCTTTATTTTAGAGAACCATGACCTTTATTTTAGAGAACCATGTACCTTTATTTTAGAGAACCATGTACCTTTATTTTAGAGAACCATGTACCTTTATTTTAGAGAACCATGTACCTTTATTTTAGAGAACCATGTACCTTTATTTTGGAGAACCATGTACCTTTATTTTAGAGGACCATGTACCTTTATTTTAGAGGACCATGTACCTTTATTTTGAAGAACCATGTACCTTTATTTTAGAGAACCAACCAGGAGAACCTTTATTTTAGAGAACCATGTACCTTTATTTTAGAGAACCATTTTAGAGTACCTTTATTTTAGAGAACCATGTACCTTTATTTTTAGAGACCATGTACCTTTATTTTAGAGAACCATGTACCTTTATTTTGAAGAACCATGTACCTTTATTTTAGAGAACAATGACCATGAACCATGACCTTTATTTTGGAGAACCATGTATCTTTATTTTAGAGAACCATGTACCTTTATTTTAGAGAACCATGTACCTTTATTTTAGAGAACCATGTACCTTTATTTTAGAGGACCATGACCTTTATTTTGGAGAACCATGTACCTTTATTTTAGAGAACCAGGTACCTTTATTTTAGAGAACAATGACCTTTATTTTAGAGAACCATGTACCTTTATTTTAGAGGACCATGTATCTTTATTTTAGAGAACCAGGTACCTTTATTTTAGAGAACAATGACCTTTATTTTAGAGGACCATGTACCTTTATTTTGAAGAACCATGTACTTTTATTTTAGAGGACCATGTACCTTTATTTTAGAGAACCAGGTACCTTTATTTTAGAGAACAATGACCTTTATTTTGAAGAACCATGTACCTTTATTTTGGAGAACCATGTACCTTTATTTTGGAGAACCATGTACCTTTACTTTTATTTTGGAGAACCTTTATTTTGACCACCTTTATTTAGAGAACAATGGAGAACCATTTTGAACCATGTACCTTTATTTTGGGAGAATTATACCTTTATTTTAGAGGACTATGTATCCAAGATACCATGTATCTTTTATTTTAGATGAGCTTATAACTTTACTTTAAATGACCATGTACCTTTATTTTCAAGGACCATGTATCTTTACTTAGAAGATAGTACTGTTTAAATATAATTTAATTTAAGAAAAAAATAAACTGTCTTACGTCCAGTGTTCACATTCTTGTTCAGTTGTTTTGATTTGGTTTTCTGCAACAAATAAAAAGCGAAATTATTAATTTTCAATATTGAAACTTGATACAGTTAAAAAGTTTGTTTTGTTTAACAACACCACCAGAGCACATTGATTTATCAATCATCGGCTATAGGATGTCAAACATTTGGTAATTTTTGACATGTAGGAAACCTGTTACATTTTTTTCATTAGTAGCAAGGAATCTTATTATGCACTTTCCTAGACAAACCAGCATATATCATGGCCTTATTGATATATGAGTCGTGGTGCACTGAATGGGATGGGAAAAACACAGAGAGTGGTTCCACTGAGGAGTTCGATCTTAATAGGGGGCCTACAGTTAATAAGAGAAAAACCCTGACTCCAACATAACACTTTACTCTGGCAGTTACCTCCCCAAAATATGTTCCTAAAGAGCCATGTTATGTCTTAAGATGTCAGAATGTTTTTGTGGAGGTAAGAATGGAAATGTTGAGAGACTGCATGCCAAACTGATGACATCCTTTGTACAATACTATATTTTGTCATATATACTCATGGAAAGAAATAAGGAAACACATCGAATTGTACACCAAATTTAATTCACTACTAGCATAGTAATGTCTGCATTTCATACCAAGTTGTAATGTGGAATTGAATGTCTGTAGTGTTGAATGTGCTTCCTATATGTTCCCAGTCAACTTCTGACAATATCAATTGATTTTTGATGCAGTCATTATTTCTTGTTGCTATCTGTGTGATCCTTTATTTCTTTCCATCAGTATATCATATTATCAATAAAGAATTTCAAAACTTTCATTTAAGTTCTAAGATTAAATTTAAAACCACAAGTCTTTGTCTTAAACCGTCCACTTTAAAAACAAACAACAATGTTAAAAAGAATATAAAACATGACCTTCTGTCTGTATAATACATCTTCAGAAAGTAAAGTTTGTTTTATTAATGACACCAGATTGATTTTTTATCTTTTCATTGGCTATTGGATGTCAAACATATTGTCATTCTGACACTGGTTTTTTTTTTAGAGGAAACCTGTTGTCACCACATAGTCTACTCTTTTACAACAGGCAGCAAGGGATCTTTTATTTGCGCTTCCCACAGGCAGGATAGCACAAACCATGGCCTTTGTTGAACCAGTTATGGATCACCGGTCGGTGCAAGTGGTTTACACCTACCCACTGAGCTTTGTGGAGCACTCTCTCATGGTTTGGAGTCGGTATCTGGATTAAAAATCCCATGCCTCGACTGGGATCCGAGCCCAGTACCTACCAGCCTGTAGACCGATGGCCTAACCATGACTCCACCGAGGCCGGTAAAAAACCCCAAAAACCAACAACAACTAAAGTACATGTATATCAGTCTGAACTTTTTACAGTTTTCAAATCATAAGCAGAGACCCCAACCCCAACAAAACCCCAACAACAACAAGCCAAAGTTCAGTTGGGTTTACAAAGCCTGTTTTAGTCTTATAAAGAAAGTTTGTTTTGTTTAACGACACAACTAGAGCACACTGGGTGTCAAACATATGGTCATTTTGAGTCATAGAGAGGAAACCTGCTACATTTTTCCGTTAGTGACAAGGGATCTTTTACATGCATCATCCCACAAACAGGATAGTGTGTATGCATGCCACTGTCATGGTGCACTGGGTGGAATGAGAAATAGCTCAATGGGTCCACCGATGGGGATCGATCCTAGACCGACCTTGCATCAGGCGTGTGCTTTACCACTGGGTATGTCCCGTCCCGGTTTTAGTCTTATATGTGTGTAATCTATTTACAAGAAAGAAAGAAAGAAAGAAATATTTTATTTAACAACGCAATCAACACATTTTATTTACAGTTATATGGCGTCAAACATATGGTTAAGGTCTTAAGGACCATACAGATATTGAGAAGAAACCCGCTGTCGTCACTTCATGGGCTACTCTTTTCGATTAGTAGCAAAGGATCTTTTATATGCACCATCCCACAGACAGGGTAGTACATACCACGACCTTTGATATACCAGTTGTGGTGCACTGGCTGGAATGAGAAATAGCCCAATAGGCTGACCGATGGGGATCGATCCTAGACTGACTGCGCATCAGGCGTGTGCTTTACCAGTGGACTATGTTCCGCCCACTGTAGTCTATTTCCAATGCTTGAACACCTGTTGTTAAGATAAACAGGCTTTGTAACTTGGCCCTAAACAAGGCACACACAATAATATGTGCAGTTCCGATTACATAAGCCAGATAAAATTAGGGTAGGTAAGTAGGCTCGGATCTGAGGGGTTTTTTTAGACAAATTATTAAAGTTTTTTTTTTAAAGACTGAAATATTTTATATTAAGATATATGTAGCAAGAGAGCAAGGTTTTTTTAAGTTTAATTATGTTTAATATAATATTAAAAAAAAAAAAATATATGATGTTAAATTTGGTCTTAAGATTAATATAGATGTATATTTATCTAAGTGATATAAAGTAAAATAAATGTGCAACGGTTAACCAAAAACAAATCTGCTTGTTGGTGATATCAATTTAGATTCGGTCAGACGGCATTTTTTGTTTCTTGTTATTATTTTTTTTAAATGTTAGAGTCACACATTTTTTCTAGGGATGATCGGATAATCTGAACCACAACTATTATTTTGTTTGGCCTAATCATGACAGTTTTGTTGTGCATGACAACTGCATTTCATAGTGTAATAAAAACATGTAACACCATAGTTATGCATAAATTTGCCACATGGGGCAATCTGATATTATTATTATAACATCATTAACTGTAAAAAACAAAAAACAAGACTAATATTTATCATGTATACCTTGTTGTAGTCAGCTTTTGATGTTAAGTCACTATCATGTCTTCGGAATTTGTTCAAGAACTTGGAAAATCTACCAGTCTTTTTCACCTCTCCCCGTGGGGAAATCTGGAAGATAAAAATAACACGACATCCATTAGCAGTAATTACATTAAGAAATTGTCCCGAGGAGTATACTGTCGATGTGACATGTTTCTGATAAAGTCATTTTAAAGTGACAGACCTTAGTGTTTAAACAATGCTAGATAGATAGATAGATAGATAGATAGATAGATAACTAGTTTAAAGGGACATTCCCGAGTCTGCTGCATTGTAAGATGTTTTCGACTAATAAAATATTTCTACGATTAAACTTACATATTAAATATATTTTCTCGTTTAGAATATTAGTGTCTGTATATTCAGTGTGTTTCTGGTCGTCATAATATTTGTAAAAAGCTCAAACTGGATTTTGTCTTCAAATAATTTCGTACATACAAACAAATTATATTTTAGGAAATAAAATGAAATTTACCCTAGTACAAATATTAGAATGATCGGAAACACGTTTAGTATACAGTCACTAATATTTTATGCAGAAAAATATATTTGATATGTAACTACAATCGTTAAAAAGTCTTTGTTAGTTGATAACATTTTAAAATTGGCAGCAAACTCAGGAATGTCCCTTTAACGTGCTCATATACCACTATGATTTCGAACACGCCCATCCATAGTCCGACCTCCAATAAGAATGCAACATATTTTTCACTATTAATTAGTGTCGGGTGTTTTTCAAAATTTAAATCAGACATTATTTAGATGTTATTGTTTAAATTATTCATGTCCATACAACTGAAGGTAGGAAAGAAAATGTTTAATTTAACAACGCATTCAACACATTTAATTTGTATGGTTATATGGCATCAGACATATGGTTAAGGACCACACAGATACTGAGAGACAAAAAACCAGCTGTCGCCACTTCATGGGCTACTCTTTTTGATTAGCAGCAATGGGTCTTTTACATGCACCATGCATCCCAGACAGGATAGCACATACCATGGTCTTTGATCTACCAGTCGTGGTGCACTGGTTGGAACGAGAAATAGCCCAATGGGCCCACTGACAGGGATCGATCCTAGACTGACCGTGCATCAAGCAAGCGGTTAACCAATGGGCTACGTCCCCCCCCCCCCCCACCACCACATACAACTGAAGTGTTTCTGGTTATCCTGGTCTTTCTAATAATACGGAATGCTTTTCATATTGCAAATGCATGTACCTCTGAGAAGTAACGGTCATGAATACGAGATCAAGACTATATTTACAGGGTATTTTTCCATTTTAATACGTAGCTTCCTATTTTTCTTTTAGGCCGACAGTTAAAAATTGTGCCTAATTTCCAATGTGTGGTCGTCTGGGATCGATCCCCGTCGGTGGGCCCATTGGGCTATTTCTCGTTCCAGCCAGTGCAACACAACTGGTGTATCAAAGGCCATGGTATGTACTACCCTGTCTGTGGGATGGTGCATATAAAAGATCCCTTGCTGCTAATCGAAAAGAGTAGCCCATGAAGTGGCGACAGCAGGTTTCCTCTCAATATCTGTGTGGTCCTTACCCATATAACCGTAAATAAAATGTGTTGAGTGTATCGTTAAATAAAATGTTTCCTTTCCTCTGAAAGGGATACTGCTAAGTGCTTATCTATTAGACTACTAGAACTCTAGTGTTTCATTAACAGTATGTACCAGAATATAGTTTTGCATGTACAAGCGGTGATTTTATTTTTTTATTTTCCCATCATGAAATTTAAAAACTGCAAAATGACTGTATTATCAATATCACAAAAATTTACTCCCATGAATAACATGTGTTTTACAGTAAGTTTAAAGAATGCTGCTTCAATCACTACAACTAACACCTACAAGTGAGTAGGGTCTCCACGAGTACTCAGGCGTGCAGTGTTCGAAATAAGCACTTGTCCGTTTGTCCTGACAAGTGAAAATCTGCTCAGACAAACTAAATGTACCACAGTCGTTGTCCAGTGGACAAGTGAAAAATGTTCAATGCAGTTTCATTCTGAACAATCAAAATTAATGTCCTTGCACTTGAATAAAACTAACAACTTATTTGGACAAGTGAAAGTGTTGGCGGACAAGTAGATTTCTAGATATATTTGTCTGGTGGACTAGTGAAATTTTTTTGTTATTTCTATCACTGGGTGTGAGCCGAGACTAGTAAGACCCAAGTCCATTTACATTCCTGACTAGAGTGCCCGTACAAGGAAGAACAGAAATTTAATTGTATTTTTTACGTCATTTTGCCACTGATTAATTTATAGGGCTATAAGACATGGAGGTAAAACAAACGTTGAATGTGTGGAATGGCATGATTTGGTATCCATGTTCAGCGAGATGCATAATGCTATTTTACTTTATTCCTTAGTCTCATTATCACCTACATGTACAGTGCGTTTCACAGGGATCGCCTTTTCATTCATGCTATGGAATTTATTTCTGAACCAATTGTTTTCTAAATTAAACAAAAGAAGATAGTATCTTGGTGTTATTTCCAAAACATTTTTACTTTTACATCAAACAAAACTAAAATTATTTACAAAAAACATTTTTGTAGGATGAGGCGGACTATAGGGTAAGTGTCGGGTACTCGGGTCCGGGTCGAGTTTGACCTTCTATAATACTCGAGTCCAATATTTTTGGACTAGTGGAGGAGGCCCTACATGTAAGAAAACAAACCTCTTTTTGAGATCGGCCATGCGTCTCCTCACGCAGGGTTGGCACACAACAACTTGGATCCTCTCTCTGTATCCGCTCCAGGGCTTCCATGGTTTTCTCCGCCCCTAGCGAATATGACCGTGGTTTGGTCAGTATGTCGGTGGCGGGGCTGAAGGGCTGTCCCATTCCAGGTGGCGGGGGTAACAGTCTGTGGCCGACTACATCACGCTGCTCACGCATGCTGTACGTCTTGGTCGGCTTGTTCGGCTTCTTCGTAATATTCGAGATCAATTCGCCCAGGGATTCTGGTTGCTCAAAGTCCGAGTTTGGTACCATATAATCATCAGAACCTGCGTAATATATATATAAATATATATACACACATCAGTTGCGGATGCAGGATTTCTGAAGGGGGGGAGGGGGGGGGGAATCCAAATGTGATGACTGATCTCTCCTTTTACACAGAACAGTTAATATAATCATGATTCCCCTTAAAGGCTATGGTCGGTTTTCAAAAAGGGGTGGGGTCTGGATCCACTACTGCATACACACACACACACACACACACACACACACACACACACACACACACACACACACACACACACACACACACACACACACACACACACACACACACACACACACACACACACACACACACATACATACACACACACACATACACACACATACACACACACACATACACACACACACACACACACACATACACACACACACACACACACACACACACACACACACACACACACACACACACATACACACACACACATACACACACACACACACACACACATACACACACACACACACGTAATTGTTTACTAGCTTTGTGGTAACATTTAAAAAAACATTTAATCCACTATTTTTACACAGGTAAGGATTTGTTTAATTAGTTGTGTGGGTGTTTTAGGGTTGGTCTTGTTTTGTTGGTTTTTGGGGGGGGGGGGGGTTTGTAATTGTTTTTTTATTTTGGTTGTATTGAATTTTTTTTAAAAAGAAAAAAAAAAGAAGAAAATAATACAATTATGTCTTCAAAAGTGTTAAGCAAATACATCTATATAAGGAAGTCAGCCTTTTGATAACTTTTAATAAGTTGGACAATTAAAAATATCCTCAGTTATTATTAAAATTAACATAAGTCAGACAGTACGTAAGACATATTGTCAGTTATTATCATAAGTAGGATAATAAAACATACTGTCAGTTATCACAGTTGTGATAAGTAGGATAATAAAACATACTGTCAGTTATCATCATAAGAAGGAAATAAACCATACTGTCAATTATCACAGTTGTGATAAGTAGGATAATAAAACATACTGTCAGTTATCAAACTTGTGATAATAGGATAATAAAACATACTGTATGCTATCAAACTTGTGATAAACAGGACAATAAAACATACTGTATGCTATCAAACTTGTGATAAATAGGATAATAAAACATACTGTACGCTATCAAACTTGTGATAAATAGGATAATAAAACATACTGTACGCTATCAAACTTGTGATAAATAGGACAATAAAATATAGTGTTAGTTATCAAACTTAATTGTGATAAATAGGACAATAAAATACAGTGTTAGTTATCAAACTTGTGATAAATAGGATAATAAAACATACTGTATGCTATCAAACTTGTGATAAATAGGACAATAAAACATACTGTATGCTATCAAACTTGTGATAAATAGGACAATAAAATATATAGTGTTAGTTATCAAACTTGTGATAAATAGGATAATAAAATATAGTGTTAGTTATCAAACTTAATTGTGATAAATAGGACAATAAAATACAGTGTTAGTTATCAAACTTGTGATAAATAGGACAATAAAACATACTGTATGTTATCAAACTTGTGATAATAGGATAATAAAACATACTGTACGCTATCAAACTTGTGATAAATAGGACAATAAAACATACTGTACGCTATCAAACTTGTGATAAATAGGACAATAAAACATACTGTACACTATCAAACTTGTGATAAATAGGACAATAAAACATACTGTACGCTATCAAACTTGTGATAAATAGGATGATAAAATATAGTGTCAGTGTGATAATAGCATAATAAAACATACTGTACGCTATCAAACTTGTGACAAATAGAACCTACTGTACATTATCAAATATCTGATAAATAGAACACTAGAACCTACTGTCAGAGTTGTTTTCAAACACCAGTGGTGAACTCTCGAGAGGTGTACACGTTGGAACAGAAGCTGAGTGATGTAGTTCTGGATCTACCGGAAAGAAAATATACACATTCTTACTCGTATAAGAACCGGAAAGAAAATATACACATTCTTACTCGTATAAGAACTGTAAAGAAAATATACATTCTTACTCGTATAAGAACCGGAAAGAAAAAACTGTAAACTGATAAGAAAAAATTAATTTTGAATGCTTATGTAACGACATCCCTGGACACAGTCTAAAGTTACAATATTGTCTCACCATCAGGTGCAAATCCAAGACAACGGTGCTGGGAATGCACCCTCCCATCCCCACCCCTCTCGAAAAAAAAATATGAAGTACTCTGAAATATGAAGTCTTTAGGAGATGAATACAATGCATATGTTGGTTTTTATTTAAAATTTTAGCGGGGAACATTTACCATCTTGGTGAGATTGATACACCATATAGATAATACTTGTTGGTGTACTTTTGTGCAGATGGTCTTTTTAATTAAATGTTGCATTCCCTCCCTGAGTTCTTAACCATATGTCCGACGCCATATAACCGTAAATAAAATGTGTTGAGTGTGTCGTTAAATAAAACATTTCCTTCCTTCCCTCCCTGAATACTGGTGTGATCTTTATAAACGCCACACCCTCTTTCCCTGAAAGAACCCTGTATCTGCCTGTGACCATATAATAACATCATTTACTAATGCACAACATAAACACACCTGTAGTTTGATTAAAGTTATATGTTATTGGTAGCAATGGTTATTGTCAGTTGCTTTTGAAGCCATGTTTTTGTTTTTAATAGTGAATGCTTCCAAGTGTTAAACAGGAGAATAATGTTATATATGTATATGTGTCATGCAGATTAGAGACTAGGAAACAAGTCACACTAAGTTAGGCCTGTGTGGGTGTGGGTCTGGTGAGTATAGTATCAGTCAAAAAAGAAACTCACTGAATCGAATCTGGTACAAACCATAGATCAGGCAACAGACGACATAGAACATGCTTTAAATTTTCACACTGCCAAACAGCTGCACATTAATTATGTTTGAAAATTACTTTATCATTATTCTTAATAAACAACAGAAATTTAGTTAATATATGTGGAATTCTCCAAATTATTGTCAGTGTTTATAGAAGAAAATATATCTAAAAGATATGAGCTCAGTTAACATTATTACAATGAAACCTGTCACAAACGACCAATTTAATTTTCATGGTCCTGAGTTTTTATATTTTTTTAAATCGCGACCCTCTAACCATTGGATCCTGTTTTGTCGTCTATATCAGATAAATATTAGGTTGCCAGCATGATCCGGTTTAGACAGGTTTTACAGTAAATTGATAACACATAACTGTTACAGATCCAGATATCAAAATACACCAGTCATGCATGGTGTCTTTGTCACACTCACCAGACCCAGACCCAGACCCAGACCCAGACCCTGACCCAGCACTGGCATAGGAAGATATTTTGCTTTATATTTGCTTTATAATAGTGTAAAAGTGTGTAAATATAAAAGTGTGCCTCCCACCCCCCACACCAACCCCCCAAATTTTTTGGCACCTTCCTATGCCACTGCCTGAGTTTTGGGACTGTATGGCTAAATGATATAAAAAAATGGTGGGGAAAAACAAATTAATGTGGATGATCTATTGTAATTGATTAAACAAACAAAAAAACCATACTCAAGTTAATGTTAATTAGTGGTTATTAGCTGTCAAATATAAGGTACTTGTAACACTTGGTCTAGATAGCGTGTTAAAGGAAATAATTCAAAGCTTAGTAATAAGTAGATTGTGTCATGGAGTAAGTATAGACATATCAGACCAACCGATAAAATATTCAAACTAAAATACATGTAGCAGTATACTTCTGTTATTTTTCAAAACTTATTATTATTATCATATTATTATTATTATTATCATTATTATTATTATTTTACTATTAATAATTTTAAAAGCATAAAACACAACAACTACACCTACTACTACTACTACTACTACTACTACTACTACTACTACTACTACTACTACTACAACTACAACTACAACTACTACTACTACTACTACTACTACTACTACCCTACTTCATATATTATTAATATAATAAAAATAATGTTAAAAATAATAAATCATAATCATAAATACCAGTAATCATGATCAAACAAATTTTGAATACCGTATATCACCGTGTATTAGCCGACTTTTCAAGTCTCTAAATGCCACCATGAGAACAAGGGTCGGCCAATACTCCGAGTCAACAAAAAATGTCTTAAGAAAATATCATCTGAGTATGTATTATGATGCTGTATGGGTTTTGAAGTGCTATCTTTAAATAACAATTGTGCATCATCAAAAAAAAAAAAAAAAAAAAAAAAAAAAAAAAATATATATATATATATACACCTCGTCATAAATATCGCACCACACATTTTAAAGTAAAATTAGAAAATATAAGTTTCGGTTTTTTAAACTACAAGTATATATTGAATATACTACAACATCTGTGAACATAATATCACAAACACACCCTGTTCCGAGCTGCACGTGCATGCTCAGTCGAGCATGATTGATCCGGGGGTCGGTTTGCTAACAATGCAGTATGCACATAGCCTCTTTTGGTGTATGTTATGTTGGCAGACACAGCTAAAATTTGATTTTAGGCATAAATTAAGCTTTATTTTGACCAACCAGTGAAATGCCCAAGCGTCCAGTGCCTCTGAACCAAAGATGGCGAATTATTGGTATGCACCAGACTGGTATGTCATGTCGTGCTATTGGAACACAATTGAACATTAATCACACTGTCATCAGCAGGCTAATACGTAAACATACTGCTTCCGGTGAAGTGAAGGATGCACCGAGGTCTGGACGTCCCAGAAAAACCAATGACAGGGAAGACCGTGCTCTCGTATGCCAAGCTAGACGAAGCCCAAAGTCTACTTGTACACAGCTGCGACATGGATGGCATCCATACAACAGAGTGTCCATCAGCACCATCAGACGACGCCTAAATTCTGCAGGATTGAGAGCAAGACGACCAATCAGACGTCCACTCCTCACAAATCAGCACCGCCATGCCTGTTTAGCCTGGTGCCAAGCACGTAATCGCTAGAACCTGAGGACATGGAGAAGGATCCACTGGTCCGATGAAAGCAGATTTTTGCTGCATCATACAGACGGGAGGGCACGAGTTTGGAGGCAGAGAGGCACAGCATATGATCAGAGGAACATTCAAGCTGAGGTTCCATTTGGGGGTGGATCCGTCATGGTGTGGGGGTGTTGTTCCTATGATTGTAAACTTGACCTCATCACAGTTCCCGGAACACTGAATGGACAGATGTACCAGAACTTGATCCTGGACGGTGCTGTTGTGCCTCATTTCGATAACCATGCTCTCGCCACACGTCCAGTCTTCATGGACGATAATGCCAGACCACATCGTGCTCGAGCTGTTGTTCAGCATCTCCAACACAATGCCATTGAGACACTACCATGACCTGCCAGAAGTCCAGACCTAAATCCTATTGAGCATTTGTGGGACATTTTGGGACGTAGGGTGAGAGCAAGGGATCCTCCAGTTCAGAACCTTCAGGAATTGACCCATGCATTGCATGATGAGTGGCAGCAGATCCCTCAACAGAGCATCAGACGTCTGGTGACAAGCATGAGAAGGTGTGTAGAACATGTTATCCAAGTGCGAGGCGGTTACACCAGATACTGAGTTAGCCAGTCATTGTGGACCTTACTAGTGTGTTTGACATTAATGAAATGTGAACTGTGTTGTGTGTCTGTTGTAACGACCCCGGCAGCCATACTTATTTCACCGTATTTTACGGTGATTTTAGTGAACTTTACTTTGCTACAATTAAACCCTCATTTAGTGCTCAAATTCGGTCTTGTGTTGTAAATTTTCTGACTGAACGCTCACATGAGGCCATATAAACAGTTTAATGTGCTTTTCTAAGCACCATTTTTATGAGGCTGAAGATCCAGTTTTACTTAGTGAACAAAATTGGGTGGTGCGATATTTATGACGAGGTGTATATATATAAATAAATAATATGAATATATTCTATCCTTATATTGAATATAAAACTCAGTTCATAAAAGTTTTGTCTGTTGTGGAATAATTCACACACTTGTATGTTTGAACATATTTACCTTCTAATAATTTTCGTGCAGAGGGTATTTCTTTATGAGGAATTCTTATACCTTGCCCATCAACCTTTCCCATTGAATTAAAACGGTGAGATAACACTGTGGAAAATAAAAAGCCACATAATACCTACAGTACAAGACAAGAAATATCTAACTACTTTGTTTATTGTAAATCTTTACACTGGATCACATGTGCCCTCAGTAGGCATGCAGGTCTGTTTGGTTTTTTTTTTTTTTATACCAACCAAGAGGTTTAGATATAAGTCTATATATATGTACAGCATGTTTGCCAATCCACTGTATTTCGTGAATAATTATAGTTTGTCCACCCCTACCCCCAATAATCCATGATTGATATGTCAAATGATTTTGTATATGATCATGTTTGTTTTCTAACCTCAATGTACACCGAGTGTCACAGTTATCATATGTTAGATATATATATATATACCTCATTACAGGGATCAAAGTTAATGAAGGCACCGACTGCCACTATTGTGATACGAATTGCTATCGATTAAGGGCTTTACAGATGGCAGTTTTTTGCCAATGGATAGAAATTATTGCTATCATTTGAATTAGGCTCTTGGGGGTTTTGTTTTTATATTTGTTGTAAAAGTTAATTACTGGTTTAAAATTTCCATAGGCAGGCTCAAAATTGTCATCACTGAGCATTTTACAAATGGCAAAAACATTTAAAAATTGCTGTAGGCAACAATTTCTTAAGTTTGAGCCCTGTGATTACTATTAGTTCATCATATAATAGAAAGGTTCAGCAACTGCATGGCTACCAGTAATGATTCTTAAGTTTGAGCCCTGTGATTACTATTAGTTCATCATATAATAGAAAGGTTCAGCAACTGCATGGCTACCAGTAATGATTCTAAAGTTTGAGCCATGTGATTACTATGAGTTCATTATATAATAGAAAGGTTCAGCAACTGCATGGCTACCAGTAATGATTCTTAAGTTTGAGCCCTGTGATTACTATGAGTTCATTATATAATAGAAAGGTTCAGCAACTGCATGGCTACCAGTAATGATTCTAAAGTTTGAGCCCTGTGATTACTATTAGTTCATTATATAATAGAAAGGTTAAGCAACTGCATGGCTACCAGTAATGATTCTTAAGTTTGAGCCCTGTGAGAGTTCATTATATAATGTGATGGCTACTATCTAAAGTTGAGCCCTGTGATTATAATATTATATAATAGAAAGGTTCAGCAACTGCATGGCTACCAGTAATGATTCTTAAGTTTGAGCCCTGTGATTACTATGAGTTCATTATATAATAGAAAGGTTCAGCAACTGCATGGCTACCAGTAATGATTCTTAAGTTTGAGCCCTGTGATTACTATGAGTTCATTATATAATAGAAAGGTTCAGCAACTGCATGGCTACCAGTAATGATTCTTAAGTTTGAGCCATGTGATTACTATTAGTTCATTATATAATAGAAAGGTTCAGCAACTGCATGGCTACCAGTAATGATTCTTAAGTTTGAGCCCTGTGATTACTATTAGTTCATTATATAATAGAAAGGTTCAGCAACTGCATGGCTACCAGTAATGATTCTTATGTTTGAGCCATGTGATTACTATGAGTTCTTATATAATAGAAAGGTTCAGCAACTGCATGGCTATCAGTAATGATTCTTAAGTTTGAGCCATGTGATTACTATTAGTTCATTATATATACTACTCAAAAGAATTTAAGGGTCAAAAATTTATAACCAAATAAGTTTCAGAGTGTATTAGATTGATGATGTAAACTACACCAAAAATTTAATTTATTGTTCCATATTTACAAAAACCCACAAATAAACGTCACTGTATACAAGAAAGTCACATGACATGCTGTCAAAGTTGAAGGTTGTCAAACATGGATTTTACACATTAGAACATTCGTTTAATAGTGTGTGAATCCACCCCTGGCGCGAATACACTCGACACATCGTTGCCTCATGCTGTTGATCAGACGTCTGAAGAACTCTTGGGGAATGGCCTGCCACTCTGCCATAAGAAGTTGACCCAGATCATGAAGGTTGGCCAGAGGGGCATGGTTATCCCGAACTCTCCTGCCTAATTCGTCCCAGGCGTGCTCTATTGGGGCCAAGTCAGGCAAATATGCTGGCCAATCCATCCTGGCGATACCTTGTTGTCTGAGAAAGTCCGTTACCACCCTGGCACGGTGGGGTCTGGCATGGTCATCCTGCAGAACTGCCCCGCCGCCAATCTGCTGAAGGCCTGGGAGAACCAACGGCCGGATAATCTCATTCAGATAGCGGATTCCATTCAGACTGCCATCCACCACATAGAGGGGGGTCATGTGGTGGATAGAGATGCCGCCCCACACCATGACGCTGCCACCACCGAACCGGTGACGTTGTCTAACGTTAACGTCAGCGAAGCGCTTCCCAGGACGTCTGTAGACACGAACCCGACCGTCGTTGAACTGGAGACTAAACCTGGACTCATCAGTGAACATCACTCGACCCCACTGAACACGTTGCCACCGCAGATGAAGCGTGCACCAGTGACGTCTGGCCATTCTGTGACGTGGTAGGAGTGGTGGTCGAACAGCCTGGCGACGGCAGCGTAGATTATTGGCTCTCAGACGATTGCGTATGGTTTGATCAGACACTCGAGTTCCAGTCGCAGTCCGCAGATTGTCACGTAATCGGCGTGCAGTGGTTGTGCGTTGACGTAGAGCCATATTGGTGATGTAGCGGTCCTCTCTATTTGTAGTGCTTCGGGGTCTTCCCGAACGTGGACGATTTCGAACAGAATTCGTTGCTTGGTACCGTTGCCACAGTCGGCCAACGACACTCTGACTGACACCAAGTCTCAGAGCAACATTTCTTTGCATATTGCCATCCTGAAGCCAAGCAATAGCCCTTCCTCGATCTTCGATAGTCAGTTGACGTCGTACCATTGTCGAATTTGGAGTGTGCACCGTACACGAACGCAAGCTCCAATTATACGGAAATTCAGCATTGGGAATATGGAATACACATGCAAAGCGTGCAAATGAAGCGCTTTGTGAAAAAGCAAGTTATGGACACTTAGCATACCTTTCGCTTTCGCCCTAATTTACGTGCAAATGTAAGCATGTTTTCGCCATTAGAACTAGTCGACAGTGTCAATGACAGTGGATTTTAATTCATTTATGGATTGCTTAGACCCACTTTCGTCAAAATGGAACAATACCATGCGTGACTATATGGTCTAGCTAATATAATTGACATTCAGAAAATAATGTCGAAAATATCGTCTGACCCTTAAATTCTTTTGAGTAGTATATAATAGAAAGGTTCAGCAACTGCATGGCTACCAGTAATGATTCTTAAGTTTGAGCCATGTGATTACTATTAGTTCATTATATAATAGAAAGGTTCAGCAACTGCATGGCTACCAGTAATGATTCTTAAGTTTGAGCCATGTGATTACTATTAGTTCATTATATAATAGAAAGGTTCAGCAACTGCATGGCTACCAGTAATGATTCTTAAGTTTGAGCCATGTGATTACTATGAGTTCATTATATAATAGAAAGGTTCAGCAACTGCATGGCTACCAGTAATGATTCTTAAGTTTGAGCCATGTGATTACTATGAGTTCATTATATAATAGAAAGGTTCAGCAACTGCATGGCTACCAGTAATGATTCTAAAGTTAAAGTTTGTTTTGTTTAACAACACCACTAGAGCACATTGATTTATTAATCATAGACTATTGGATGTCAAACATTTGGTAATTTTGACATATAGTCTTAGAGAGGAAACCTGTTAAATTTGTCCATTAGTAGCATGAGATCTTTTATATGCACCATCCCAAAGACAGGATAGCACATACCACGGAATTTGATATACCAGTTGTGGTGCACTAGCTGCACTGACCCATCGATGGGGATCGATCCCAGATGAACCGTGTATCAAGTGAGCGTTTTACCACTGGGCTACATCCGACTGCCCCATAATGATTCTAGTACTTGTAGGCTATATCTCTCAGGTCTTGAGCTGATGGACTGACAGATGTCACTGCTATTAAACAATTTCTTTCCCATTTTTTTTACCATTAAAAGATCTGCTACGTACATGTAGCCAAGTTATGGATACAAAGAATGCTACATAACTGGCCGTTAAGATACCATTTTTAATAATGAGATGTGAGATAAATTGTATAGATCTACAGACACGAATAAATTATAGTATTCTATTTCTTACATATAAAAAACCTCAGGTTTGAAACAAATTTAAATGTTTTTTTCCATCTATAACTTATTTACAGTGCTTGCAAGACTTACCAGAAATATCTATAGTGTTCATGCATAATAATAAATAATAACAGTATTATAACGAAAGATTGATTAAAAGTATTGTACATGTGTCCTGAGTCCTTCTTTGAAAATGGTACTTTAAAGTGGGAGCACTGGATCAGAATGCACTATTCTGCAATGGCTGTTATCCAGGTCAGCCAATCACCTGCTTAGCACAAGGTCAAAATTGTGCTGTTCAGGTTTATGTGAAATAAATAGTCAAATGTAGGTGTGATTTTCAAAGTAAAACAAGGACATAACAAAAGCTAATTGAAGGACACAAAAATTACATGAAGAGTTATTATTATTATTTTTTTAAACATTCAGTCAAACCCCGGCCAGTTGCATCACAAAATTGAAAATAAACATCCATCACAAGACCTACTTTTTATTTATATTAGTGTTTGAGGAAATGTGGTTCATATATTTAATGGTAAATAACATTAAAACAATGGTCATTCAGATTTTCCTACTTTTTTGCTAATAATTTTGGAAAAGTTTAGATTTTTTTTTAATGTTTGATCTGTCGATCGAAGGAGATTAATTTTTTCCTATCTGCCTGACATATATCCAAGGGAAAAAGGAGACAAAATTACTGTCTAATTAATTGTGAATTCAACTGTCAAATGTCTGGAGGTAAAAAATTAAACGTACCATTTTCAAAGAAGGACTTATTGATATAATAAATAATAACAAATAGTATAAGCAAAGATTTACCAGAAGTGTCTATAGTGTCCATATCCAAGTACGAGTCATCAACCTTCACAGCTGGGGGACTGTTAATGTAGCCAGGTCCTGGACAGGGTGGGGGAGAGTCAATGACAACACCACTGTCGTGATGGCCTGAAAACATCAGTCACAGGGATAGAAACCACGTCTAGAACATGTGGCCATTAGCACGGGTAGTATAGAGAGATATACATGTGATAATTAACATGGATATCATATACATTGTAGTCGGGGTTCATCAGACAAATGATGCTCCACGGGGCACACATACCCAAGGACCATCTTCAACAATGAATCTAAATGAATAGCATGGCGTTCGTTAATGTGAGAATGCTGATGAGACTCTTGTGGACTGTATTTAATGATGTTTCTGGGAATTAAGTACACAGACCCCTATACTGACAATCAGTCTTATAATGATGATCCAGCTCCCAAACAAAAATACATGCTTGCGGCTAGGTTGTTGCAAGGTAGTTACAAGGTTGTTACAAGGTAGTACAAGCAATGCAAGCTATTTGCAAGCTAACATTTAGCTCACGTAAGGTAGTCAGTGTTATTGCAAGCTTGCCGCATGCATGTTTTCATTTGTAAAAGCATGCGCAAGCTTGCTGCATGCATATCTTCAACTGTGCAAGCTTCCCGCAAGCATGTTTTCATTTTTGCTAGCTTGCTGCAAGCACATCTTCAAATGTGCAAGCTTCCCGCAAGCATGTTTTAATTTTTGCAATCTTGCTGCATGTATATCTTCAACTGTGAAAGCATATGTCTACACTTGTGGAGAAAAAGCTAAGTCCAAATCATTTTCATGGTTATCTGTTATTTAATTCATAACTTCTCATATGATTTATCAAATTCAGTGGGAACAGTGGCTAAACACCAAACATACAAGTAACAGATTTAGATAGTATTTACAATAATAATTAAAACAAAATTAATATTAATACATACGAATGATAATACAATATGGTTAAAACAGAATCATCTTGTAATGATTGGATTTTCAATTGGCCCCAAAAATAATAACATATGCATGGCCATGAGAGGATGACATGGGCCATGTTTGGTTGAAATTAGCCTGGTGGAATTTGAGAAGATGTTGAAAATGTCTGAGCCAATCAGAGGCCAGGGTGGCCATCTTGGATTTTGAATCAGCCACAAAAATAACAATATTTAGTAAGTCATGAGAGAATCATTTGGACTAAGTTTGATTGAAACCTGCCTGGTGGACCTTGAGAAGAAGCAAAAAAATGTCTCTGTCAATCAGAGGCCAGGACAGCTATCTTGATTTTAAATCTGCCCGAAAAATAACAAACTTGGTCAGGGCCATGAGAGGATCATTAGGAATACATATGGTTTAAATTTGCATGGTGGAACTTGAGTAAAAGTTAAAAATGTCTCAGTTATTCAGAGGCCAGGGCGGCCATCTTGGAATTTTTATTGGCCTGAAAAATAACAACGCTTGGTCAGGTCTATAAGAGGATCATTTGGACCAAGTTTGGTTGAATCCTGCTTGATAGAACAGGAGGAAAAAGAAAACAAGAAGAAAGAAACAAATGACTTTACACCACAGTGTGGATCTCCAGATAGTGGAGGAATATAACCTAAAACAAGAAGAAGAAGAATATAGGACAAGGAGCTTTTTAGCATATTAGTTTAGTCAAGACTATCCCACATACATGGAACATGTCTATCAGACAGGTAAACTAATTTTGTAGCCTAAGTATCTGACAACATGTAGCACCTATTTTTTTGTTTTAACTGTTCCATGTTTTTCACTTGAAAACCATTGTTGTTTTTTTAAAGAATTATACAAGATGCAAGATGGCTGCCAGTGCCACTGATGATGGCGCAAGCTTGTAGGTAGATTGTCACAAGCTTGCAGGAAGCTCGTCGCAAGCTTGCAGAAAGCTTGTTGCAAGCTTGTGGGAAGCTCATCGCAAGGTTGCGGGAAGCTCACCACAAGCGTGCGGGAAGCTCATTGCAAGCGTGCGGGTAGCTCGTCGCAAGCTTGATTGAAGCTCGTCGCAAGCATGCGGGAAGCTCGTCGCAAGTTTGCGGGAAGCTCGTCGCAAGCTTGTTCCAAATACTAGCTTAAACCGAACAAGCTTGCGGGAACCTCGTTGCAAGCGTGCGGGAAGCTCGTCGCAAGTTTGCGGGAAGCTCGTCACAAGCTTGTGGGAAGCTCGTAACAAGCGTGCAAGTAGCTCATCGCAAGCTTGCAGGAAGCTTGTCGCAAGGTTGTAAAAAGGTTCCAAATACTAGCTTAAACTGAACAAGCTTGCGGGAAACTCGTCGCAAGCGTGCGGGAAGCTAGTCGCAAGCTTGCGGGAAGCTCGTAGCAAGCTTGCAGGAAGCTTGTCACAAGGTTGTAAAAAGGTTCCAAATACTAGCTCGAAACGCGGTAGTTATTACCGTGTAAAATATGCTTGTACAACCTTGTTGCAAGGTAGTTACCAGCTAGTTACCAGCTATTTATTAAGCTTGCAATTTTTGTTTGAGAGGGGAAGTCCATAAACTCTTGCCAACTATCAGTTCTAAATGATGTTTCAGGATGGTTCCTAGACAGACTTACTGATAATCAACAAATCCACAGACTCTTGCCAACTACCAGTTTTAAATGATGCTTCATGGTGGTTCACGGACTGTTCTAGACAGTCTTGCTGATATTAGACTCTTGCCAACTATCAGTTTTAAATGATGCTTCAGCATGGTTCATAGATTATTCTAGACAGTCTTCTTGATAATCCGTAAGTCCATGGATTCTGGCCAATAAATATGTTTAATGATGTTCCAGGAAAGTCCTTGAACTCTTCCAGAAGAGTCATTTAAAGAAAACCTTAAGGACTCAATGATTTATGGAGTTTTTCCCCATGTTTGTTAGGGATATCCAAAACGGATTCACAGATTACAATTATGCAAGAATAATAAAGGAGAACAGGGCTATATGAATAAATAGTTTTATGTTGCCAGTCGTTGCCATGAGCAAAATCAAGGCACGATTTAGATCACTCTCCTAAAATGATGCTGGCAAACAATCACATAAAAATTATTAAATGTTTTTTTTTTATTGCAAAGTGATAATTTTGCCGCTCTTTTAAAACCTTCCAGGTGAGTGTGGTGTGGAGGTGAGTGGAAGTGATCGCTTGCCTTTCCTGGCTAAGACTATGTTCTATAGTGTCATAATAATTGCTTTCCTGTTAAATTTATTTTTTAATGTGTCACACATTTTATATAATATTTGTTAATTTTTAAAGCCTTGCATGTTACTTTTTCTCAAGAGACTTGAAGGTGGTCAATGAAGCATGAATGAATTAATGAATACACGAGTGAATGTATTACTGAAGCAAAACTAGTCAACCCACCACCATGTTGAGAAAGAATATAGTCATACATGTGTACACATTTCACATTTTACATTAATAAACCATCCCCATGATACGTTGGTACATGTGTGTAATACAATCAAAAATGATTATCATATATAAAATTATATATATATTTAAACATGCATCATAACATACATGTGTGTGTGTCATATATAGCAGGCATCATAACCTTTTTTAATTCAAATGACACAACAGATTTTTAAAAAACATTTTTGAATTAATATACATACTGATTCATTTAATATGCAGCAAGGGATCTTTTATATCTACTTTCTCACAGACAGGACAGCACATACCACAGCCTTTGATACACCAGTTGTTGGGCACTGGTTGGTATGAGGGAAAAAACTTGCTATATGTCTACAATAGGCAAGTTGTCTTCATACTTTGCTGGAGTCTTAAAACATCCAACGTTTATGTTTTATAACAGGGAACCCAGACATTAATATTGCTTATTACCCCAGCAGGCACTTGCATGTATAACCAGGAAAATAAATATAATAATTTATCAGTGAGAAATTATTATGCATTGGTGTAACATACAATATTATTGGATGACTTGATGATTACAAACCAATGACTTTTCTGGTATTAAATATGATGTCATCACGGTTTTGCAAACATATATACACAATGTCACATACTTTAAAGTCTCTCCATTTTTATTATTAAATTTATAATAAAATCTTATTTTAATAGATTTCATTACAAATATTTTGACAGAATAAATAGAACTTTGGTTTTTAAAATTATCTGACTGTGAATAAAATACAGTTATAGCAATATTTGGTAAAGTTATTAACATCGTTTCTAGCTATATAAATGTATAGTTGTAATGAAAATAGAAGGTTCTTAAACACACACACAAATGGCTGAGGTAATAAATAGAATAAGAAACATAGTACCAGTTACTATCAAATTTATGTCCCTCGTGAAATCATTTTCACTTGTCACTTGCTAAAGTTTGTGATAATTACTGACAATTATTTCACTAAGGACATAAATTTGATAATAACTGGTAACTCGTTTATTATTTTCTATACACAAACTGGTCTTGTATTTCAGCAGCAAAATCTTTAAAAAATGTCTGCTGAATATTTATATTCAACAAAATTAATTATATAGGCCAATAGATAGTTTCAGCTTTTTTATTTAAATTTTTTATATACTGTAAAACCTGTCTAAACCAGACCCTGTTATAACCGGAATCCTGTAAAAACCAGCCATCTTTCATTGTTCTGAATTTTCTTAATTCTAAAATGTGACCCTCTAAACACCGGATCCTGTCTTAAATGGGATAAATATATGGTCCCTGGTGTGATCCAGTTTAGACCGGTTTCACTATATAGATAAATATACGGTCTCTGGTGTGATCCAGTTTAGACCGGTTTCACTGTATAGAAAAATATATGGTCCCTGGTATGATCCGGTTTAGACCGGTTTCACTGTATAGATAAATATAAGGTCCCTGGTATGATCCGGTTTACACCGGTTTCACTGTATATGTTACAAGATACAAAACTGACCCAAATGCCTGTAAGTAAACACAACTTTTTTTTTTTTTTTGCCTAATTTTAATCAACAATAACTGATCTAAAATAACATAATTTTTTTTTTAAATACATAAAAATAATACTTACCAATTCAAATATAAACTTTATTTTATGTATTTATAAAACATTTAAATGAATATATGTGAGTAAAAATTATAAACTTGTACCCACTCAACATGTTTTTTGTCCAAAATTAATCCAATAGTCTAAAGGTTAATTAATATCACTGAATAGTTATATGACAAGACCTTGCAACAAGACTATGAACCTACCTTGTTTTTCGACAAAAGAATACAGCTGTTCGCCAAGCCTAGTAAATCCTTTTTCTTTAGCGATTTCACACGGGTATTGGTCACGAACATTAGAAATCGCTGCGGCGTTCACCATTCCTGGATATTTCATGAGTTCCGTGCAGAACAGTTCCAAGTTGTACTGTGCTGCAAAATGCAGCACAGTCGGCCACACTTCACTGCTGGTCTCCTCTAAAGATAAAAACAAAAAACAGTCAACTGTCTGTTAAAGTTAGAACACACTGATTTATTCATCACTGGCTATTGGATGTCAAACATTTGGTATTTCTGACATATCGTCTTAGAGAGGAAACTCACAACATTTATCCATTAGTAGCAATTGGGATCCTTTTTATTATGCACTTTTCCACACTGCACTGGTTGGGACATGAAAAATCCTATCAGGTAGAGACTGGGTCCACTGAGGTAATTCGATCCTATGATACAAGCACCTCAGGTGAGCATTCTACCCACTAAGCTCAACCATCACACTTGTATATACTCACTAAAGATTCAGAAGAAAAAATGTTTTACTTAATGATCAGTGCACCCCCCAAAAAACATTTCTTATGGTTATATGACATTGGACATTATGGTTATAAGGCAACTAGGGAACATTTTGTTTTCAAAATCTTCATTAGTGATTTTTCTAGTCAATTTAAAATTAATTAGCAACTACTGTTTAATGGTTTAAAATTGTGTAGTGATCTCTGAAACCTGCGTAGCGAATCGCAATGTAATACGAAACAAAATGTTCCCTGTAAGGAGTATCGAGCCATGCGCTACTCTTTAGCAGCAATTAAGGGATCTTTTATATGCACCATCCCACAGACATGATAGTACATACCATAGCCCTTGTTGTGAAGTATGGCTACTCGTTTTGATTAGCAGCAAGTGATCTTTTATATGCACCATCCCACAGACATGATAGTACATACCACAGCCTTTGCTGAGGAGTACTATCTATACTTTTTTTTTTACTTGCAGCTAGTGATCTTTTATATGCACCATCCTACAGACACGATAGTACATACCACAGACCTTGTTGTACCAGTAGAAATAGCCCATTAGGCCTATCTTCCATGATCTTTCCAAAACAGACAAAAAAACTAATTATGGTTCAAATTTTAAAAAATAATTTCATACTTCCTAATTTTTGTGTGACTTTCTCCAACATGTTCATGCATGGTATCTTGTTGTGCAACCATCAGCAATCTGGAAAGTTTCTCCAGGAGGTGGTTTGATAGTTAAGATCTGTTTTCCACTTAAGCATTTTATGGCACTTAAAATGTGTCAACAAAACACTTCATTAATTTGTTATAATGGATTTATAAATTATAGGGTTTCCATTACAGCCTGGCATTAAAAAAACAAGATCTGTCACCATTGCATAAAATACCTCGGATGCGAAAATTGGTGTGCATTGGCAATGGCCAATGAACACTCAGTTCACAAGGAAAGGACCAATCAAAAACAATTTACCAACATGTTTGATCCTGTATTTCAAACTTTTGCATGAATTCCTGAATGGCATGGTTTGAATTAGCAGCAACTAATGAACACTTAGTTTACCGAAAAAAGGACCAATCAACCATAATTTACCTACATGTACCTGTGTGAACCTGGATCTTAAATGAAGAAGAGCATGGTGTGCCCTGACAACAACCAAAGAACATTCAGTTTACAAAAGAAAAGGACCAATCCAAAGCTATTTACTGTATTCCAAACATCTGCATGAGGAATAGCATGGTGTGTAATGGCAACAACCAATGAACACTCGGTGTACAAAAGGACCAATCAAAAACAATTTAGCAACCTCTATGATCCTGTATTCCAAACATCTGCATGAGGAATGGCATGGTGTGTGATGGCAACAACCAATGAAGACTCAATTTTAAAAAAGGACCAATCAAAAGCAATTTACCAACCTGTATGTTCCTGTATTTTAAACATCTGCATGAGGAATGGCAACAACCAATGAACACTCAGTGTACAAAAGAAAAGGACCAATCAAAAGCAATTTACCAACCTGTATAATCCTGTATTTCAAACATCTGCATGAGGAATGGCAACAAACCAATGAATACTCAGTTTACAAAAGAAAAGAACCAATCAAAAACAATTTACCAACCTGTGTGATCCTGTATTTCAAATATCTGCATGAGGAATGGCATGGTGTGTGATGGCCAGTTGTTCTTCACCTGATCGGCCAGCCGCTTGTCGAGAGAGGCCGAGTTTCTCGGGATGCCCAGAGACTGACACATGAGAGACACGGGATCGGACGTGTCCTCCAGCAGGGATCTCAGCTGCTCCAGTTTTGAGGAGACCTGCGCCTTGTGCTGGCCCAGCAGCCTCTGCTCACTCTCCACCTTCAAGCTCACATCTCCTGATGTCTCGTCTGAAGGAAGGAAGGAAATGTTTTATTTAACGACGCACTGAACACATTTTATTTACGGTTATATGGTGTCAGACATATGTTTATGGAAGGAAGGAAATATTTTAACAATGCACTCAACACATTTTATTTACGGTCATATGGCATCAGACATATGGTTAAGGACCACACAAATATTGAGAGAGGAAACCTGCTGTCACCATTTCATGGGCTACTCTTTTCGATTAGCAGGAAGGGATCTTTTATAAGCACCATCCCACAGACAGGATAGTACATACCAAGGCCTTTTGTTACCCCAGTTATGGAGCACTGGTTGGAACGAGAAATAGCCCAATGGGTCCACCGACGAGGCTGAAGGAAGGAAGAAATTATTGAATTGTTAAGATGTTGTCAACTAGAAGAAATGTTTTTAATGACTAAAATTACATATTAAAATATCAGTGGCTGTATATTAAATATAAAAATATTTTCTGGCCGTTAGTTTATTTGAATATTTAATATATATAATATATATATATGTTATTACCACAGTGTGTTTTGGTATCGACAGTATAATATATTAGGATTAATAGTTGTATTACGCTCACCAGAGGCTTGCATAATACATTATTTTTGTTCCTAATATATCATATTGATGATACCGAAACACACAGAAGGTAATAACATAATGCTTAATACATGTTTTATAAATGGTATACGCAACTTTAATTCCAGTCAGCCATTACTCGGTATTCAAATGATGTAAGAATATGTGATGCAGTGCTTTTTGAATGGAAATGACATCAAACTTGAATGACGTCATTTTGGATATCCTTACATAAAAATAAACTAATGCCTTACATTTTTTTTGGTCTTAATAATATATATATTGTTTATTAAAAAACTGAATTCCCACCTGGAAGTGTTACCGTGTAGACGGCTGTATCAACGAGAGTCGCTGGAATTGTCTTTCCTCCTGGCGTGTTGATCACAACATTGACAATATCGTCAGCCTTGTGTTCCAACAAGAGATAGATATCACTTCCTCCCTGAGGAAAAAAAAGACAAAAGAATAAGGTATTGCAACATACAAAGATATTTTAATAACAAAAAAGAAATATTTTCTTGATAAAGAATAAAGGCAGCTTATTTCATGTGACTATCATGTAACCCATTGCTACAATATATAACAGTGCTTTTTGTCAACACAGATAAAATCATTGAATAACCGAGCTTATAGATAGTAACAGGTTAATGATATAGGATTTCGGTAAGAATGGGAAACTCTGTGAAGCTTGCCCAGCAGAATATTTCCATTCCTCCTGAACTGGATAAAGCTAATAAACTAAAGTTAAAGTTTACGTTTTATTTTGTTTAACGACACCACTAGAACACATTGATTGATTAATTATCAGCCATTGGATGTTAAACATTTAGTATTTTTGACACAAAATCTTAGTAGAAACCTGCTCTATTTTTCCATTAGCAGCAAGGGACATTTTATATACACTTTCTGATAGCCAGGACTGCACATACCACAGCCTTTGATATACCAGTTGTGAGGCATTGTTTGGGACAGGGAAAAACCCAATCAGAAAATGGTTCCATCAAGGGAGTTTGATCCTATGACCCAGCACCTCAGGTGAGCACTGTTACATTAAAAAACCCAATTGGTCCTCTGAGAACGTTTCACCCTATGACTAAAGCATCTAAGCAAACACTCTTCCAGCTAAGCTAAATCCCACCCCTTCGGTGTGTTGGAAGGAAGGAAGGAAATATTTTATATAACAAAACACTTAACACATTTTATTTATGTATATGGCATCAGATATATGGTTACGGACCACACAGATATTGAGAGAGGAAACCTACTGTCGCAACTTCATGGCTTACTCTTTTTTGATTAGCAGCAAGAGATATTTTATATGCATCATCCTACAGACAGGATAGTACATATCACTGACTTTGTTACACCAGTTGTGGAGCACTGGCTGAAAAGATAAATAGCCCAATGCGTCTACCGGCGGGGATCGATCCTAGACTGACCGTACATCAAGCGAACCCTTTACCACCAGGCTACATTCCCATCCCTCAGTGTGATTGATACATACATTAGTCACTACACAGGCAGCAATAGATCTTACCGTTAAATTATTCGACGGAATAACATTGACCAGTTTGTTCACCTGGACCGGTTTTCTCATGGGTAAAATTTCATAAATTGGTGAATCATCATCATCATCATCATCGGACTTTTCATAACTCTTGATGATTTTGACTAGAGCCTCTTTCAGCGAGTCGCCAATATTCTCCTCCACAATCACGTGGAGGGGAAATCTCAAAATATCGGCACTGTTGTCTTCCGAGAAAGCCGTCTTCACGTCATTTTCATTGACCCCAAGCAGAATGAAAATACAGCTGTCCATGCAGAACGAGAGAAGCTTGTCAGCGTTTGCCTCGTTCTCAAGGAGTGTCGGAGTCAGCAGGACGATCTGAGTTTTCGTCTTCTCCGTGACGAGGACCGAGTCGCAAATGCCCAGTTGCTGGATCCATGTGCTGAACGAGTAGTCCTTGCCCGTCAGTTTGACCTTGAAGAAGTCGGCCCACGTCAGTCCGTCCTCTTCGCACACGATCACGATACTGCTGGGCTTCCCGCTCAGGCTGCTGCTGCTGCTTCTGTTGCTGACAGTGTCCTGTTTGTCAACATTTGTTCTGGCATCAGGTGTGACGTCTTTCGGTGTGACGTCACGTGTAATTTCGGATGTCACATCACGCGTAGTGCTATGCACGCTGTCACGTTTGTCGTCATGTGTGTCCTCCACACCAGAGGAAGCCTCTATATCACACATGCTGCTTACTTGTCTGGAAGCTTAAAAAGAAGAAGAATAGATTGGAATGTATGGAAATCTGAATGACAAATCTGTATGGTAATACAATATATAAGAGATGTTTCATAAACCATATCACCTGGGTAAGTAGAATCAATCGATGGATGGCTGGCTGGATGGCTGGTTGGATGGCTGGATTTGGATGGATGGATGGATAGATGGATGGATGGATGTATAGGTGGGTGGATGTATAGGTGGGTGGATGGATAGGTGGGTGGATGGATAGGTGGGTGGATGGATGGGTGGTTGGATGGTTTATGACACAACAGCATGTATAAGACCATTCAATGGGTGAAAGGTCCACAGTCTGGCTTTGTTTTAAATATTTCAAGCAAATCTTCCACCCCTACCATTTCACAATTTTTGGACTAGTCTTTATGAATTAAATTTATTATTTCATAAAATATTATTACATACATGTATATTGCTGGCATGACAGGACAATTTAGAACGAGTTTAAAGCCAAACATGTGTTGTTGTTGGGGTTTTTTTTAGTTTGAGTGAAAGTCATACAGTAGAAACAGCATAGAGGATAATGACAACAGACTGCATGATCTACTACATGCAGTGAACTACAAAAGCAGGAAATATACATATATGTTTTAATTAATGACAGTTACTATTAATTTGAAAATTAACACAAGCGACCACTTTTTAATGTTTTAGAATTGCATAGCGATCTCTGTAACAAAACATGATGTGATACTGAACAAAATATTCCATGCAAAGGTTAACTAATTCCAGGCTGTGTATTTAGCAGGATTCTGTCCTGCAAATCTCAGATTTTGGGTCAGTAGCATAATATTATTTTTTTGAAAATCCCCAAATTCATTGTCTGAATTTAGATGTATTTTAGTAACATTAAAAACCCCAATAACACTCCCCCCCCCCCCAAAAAAAAAAAAATTAATTTAAAAATCCATAACAATTATCTGATTGGTCTGTCCAGGGCCACAAGGCCATCTTAGCACCAAGATCACCATAAGTGCATAAAGTAGTTAAGCATTTAAGATGATCTTAGGGCTAAGATCACTTCGTAAAATGGGGCACTGGACAGTGGCTTTAATTTAGTGTTAATTCTCATTTGGGGCACATTTTTTCTGGCACAAGTCAAGAGTCTGTACCCTCAGTGAGCATATTTGAACATTAACTTGATATAAGCACATTAAATTCCAACATTTGATCTGAAAGTCGCATATGATCTTACATACATATATGCATGTACATGGTTAACAACCCCTGCAATTTGCCACATCAATTGTCAATTCTGTGGAATCTTTAATCGTCCATGACACTTTTCTGCCTTAAACGGACATACCCTAGTTTTTAAACACTAAGGCATAGTTTTTACTATTAGAGCCATTTTTGATAGCTGAAATCATACTTTACTTAGATTTTATTGTTTAGATTATCCATTTCCATACATTTGAAGTGTTTTTAATATCACAAAATGCATTTCTCATATTTTAAAAAATGCATGTGCGTCTGAGAAGTAACAGCTATGGAGTCCAGTTTTAATCTATTTTTAGAGGGTATTTCACCATTTCAAAGTCACAGACTCGTGTTTCACTCAACTGTAACTTTATCCAAATGTGTTACAGGTTTGTAGATTAACTAAACTAAGTGTTAATTTTCACAGGTTGAAACTAGGGTATGTCCCTTTAAGACTATATTGTTTACAATTTTAACGGAATGCTTTTTTTGTTTTTGTTTGGCTGTGGACATTTCCTTAATTGAAGGGGATGAGTTAGTGAGAGAGAAGTTGGCCTTACCCATTAAGTTGTTAAACTCAATTTAGGTGGGTGTCTCTACCTAGGTGCGAAACCAGTACCTATTAGCCTTGAGTTCAATGTCTTTACCACTACACTACTTAGGCTGATAAACTGATTAACCCACCGTGTTCTAGGATTTTGTGAATGAGCTAGCATTCTTTTCTTTCAATCCCTGTGACTTGGATCTCCTTAATGTGGTCACAGTTTGTAATTAGCAGAATCATTTTAAGCTTCTTACAGCTGTACTCTAGCTGTCTCACTGTCGTACAACAAGTAAGATTATTTAACTCTTAAACACGGACTTTTCAGTGAAAGTGAACAAGATTAAAGTTTGTTTTGCTTAACAACACCACAAGAGCACATTGATTTATTAATCACTGGTTATTGGATGTCAAACATTTGGTCACTTTGACATATATCTTAGAGAGAGAGAGAAACCTGCTACATGTTTTCATAAGTAGCAAGGGATCTTTTATATGCACCATCCCACAGACAGGATAGCACATACCACAGCCTTCGATGTACAAGTCGTGGTGCACTGGCTGGAACGAGAAATAGCCCAATGGTCCCACTGACGGGGATCGATCCCACACTGACTGTGCATCAAGTGAGTGCTTTACCACTTGGCTACGTCCCTCCCTGCAGCTTTAACAAAGACTAAGGGCATACATTAATTCTTGATCCTCAATCCCCATTGGTGGGCCCATTGAGCTACTTCTCATTACAGCCATGACATTAAAGGCTGTGGCATGTGCTATCCTGTCTATGGGATGATGCACACAAAAGATCCCTTGCTCCTAATGGAAAAATGTAGCGGGTTTCCCTCCATCCTGAAATTGGACACTGGTGAAGTCAGGAAGTTAAGTCCGGGATGTGCATGCCTGAACCTACAGTGGATATGGCACATAAAAAGAGTTCCCATCCTTCCATGTAGCGGGTTTCCTCTCAAAGACTATATATGTATGTCAAAACTACCACATGTTTGACATCCAATAGCTGATGATTAATAAATCAATGTGCTCTAATGGTATTGTTAAACAAAACAAACTTTTTAAACTTTTAATTCTTGATGCTGTATTCAGTTAAAACTGAGTTTCCCATCACTTAATAAATGCTGCCACAACTAGCCAGGAGAAACCAGGAATAAACCTCTTTAGAAAATGTTTCAAAACAGGAAGTTATTTTAAACTATTTTTCTCGAGAATGGTTTTATTTTTTTCCTCATGAGCTATATAATATACACTGATCAACAAAAGAAACACATAGCAATTTAGTTTTCTCTTAATTGATTGAGAATTATACACCTTGAATTCCATTTGCTTTATCAATTATTTATTTATTATTTATTAAAATTATCAATGTCTTTAGGGTCTTATTTTTTAAATTTGACTTGACGCCCATGGCTTTGATTTTGGGAATTTTAGTGTCATTTAAAAAAAAAAAAAAGGGAGGAACTTTTCAATTCTATTTCAAAAACAGCTTCTTAAGCTAAGTTAGAATTTAAATAGTATTATGTATTAATTATTTCAACTTTTTTTTGTGCTTATATCAAGCATGCTGTCGTGGACACACACCTCATCTATCTAGGCTATTTGTACAGGACAGTGGGTTAGTTGTTAATTGTCAGTAGTTAGTGGAAGAGAAGAGGGTGTAGTGGTCTTACACCTACCCATTGAGTCGATAAAACTCGCGCTGGGTGGGAGTCGGTACCGGGCTGCGAACCCTGTACCTACCAGCCTTATATGTCCGATGGCTTGAACACAACGTCACCGAGGCCGGTTAAAATAGTAATACATGTCCTATATACATGTACTTGAGTTTATTCTAATTAATATATCTATTTTACTTTATGAAATGTTAAGGGGGAGGGAAATCATCAGCTATTGAATGTCAAACATATATGGTCATAGAGAGGAAACCTGTTAAATTTTTTAATTAGTGAAAATTAAGAGACATTTTATATGCACCATCCCACCGACAGGATAGCACATACCATGGCCTTTGAAATACCAGTTGTAGTGCACTGATTGGAACAAGAATTATAGCACATTGATGGATTAATTATCAGCTACTGAATGTCAAACATTTGGTAATACTGACAATTAATGTTTATAGCAAACCCCGCTACATTTTCCCCATTAGCAGCAAGGGAACTTTTATATGCACTTTCTCACAGACATGACAGCATATACCATGGCCTTTGATATACCAGTCATGGTGCATTGGTAGGGATGGGAAAAACAAACAATCAGAGAATAGATCTACTGAAAGGGTTTCAATCTTTGGACCCAAGCAACTCAAGCAAATGCTCTACCAACTGAACTACGTGTAGATCCTGCTACGCTATTTAAGCAAAAAGGTAGTTTGTTTTGTTTAACGATACCACTAGAGCACACTAATTTATTAATCATCGACTACTGGATGTCAAACATTGGGTAATTCAGTTAGTAGCAAGGGATCTTTTATATATGCATCATCTCATAGACTCCCCTGCGCTGTAACCTCACCGTGGTGCAGGGGTGTAACATTCTCTTTGAAAATGGCCAATACAGCACAAATCCCCTTGTTTTCTTCGGGATACAATTAAGATTTTGAGTAAAAGTCAGTATCTATCTGTGATATTTGTATTTTTGTATAGTTCTTTACACTGTGTTTTTATTTAAATCTTGAATTTTTATATTGATGTTGATCATCACTTTATTTGTTTGCATTACCATAGTTTGACACCCAATAGCCGATGTATTTTTTGTGCTGGGGTGTCATTAAACATTCATTCATTCATTCATTCATTCATTCATTCATTCATCTCATACTACAAGCGCTTTACTACTAAATTACATCTCATAGACAGGATCTAACATACCATGGCCATTGATACACCATTCTTGGTGCAAATAGGCAAGCGCTTTACTACTAAATTACATCTCTTACCCACTATTTTAACACGATTTTTTACAGAAGTAAATTGTTACAGCATTTGGTTATTTATGATTTAACACGGAACATTTTGTTCTAAACATTTTGATTAGCAACAGTTGAGGATCTGTTGAAAATTGACTAACAACCACTGTTTAACATTCTAGAATTGTGCAGAGATATCATCTCTGAAATTTGCATAGCTAATTGCGAAAAGATCCTGAACGAAATGTTCCCTGTTTAAAGGGATTATCCGAGTTTGCGTGGGCTGGACGTAGCCCCGTGGTAAAGCCCTCGCTTGATGCACGGTCGGTCTGGGATCGATCTCTGTCAGTGGGCCCATTGGGCTATTTCTCACTCCAGCCAGTGCACCACGACTGGTATATCAAAGGCTGTGGTATGTGTTATCCTGTCTGTGGAATGGTGCATATAAAAGATCCCTTGTTGCTAATCGAAAAGAGTAGCCCATGAAGTGAAAACAGCAGGTTTCCTCTCTCAATATATGTGTGGTCCTTAACCATATGCCCGATGCCATATAACCATAAATAAAATGTGTTGAGTGCGTCGTTAAATAAAACATTTCCTTCCTTTTATCCGAGGTTGCTGTCACTGTAACATGGTTACGACTAACAGAGCCTTTTTGATGATTAAAATTACATACTAGCGATACTGTCTTGTTTAGAATATCAGTGTCTGTATAAACAAAGTGTTTGGTGTCATCCTAATGCTTGTAATAGCCTAAAACATAAGTTACCTCCCAATACTTTCGGGCATACAAAAAATATATATTACACAGTAAAATGAAAAATGACTGTTAAAAACATTAACACACGATCACAAACACTTTGGATTAACACACTGGTATTCTGAACAAGAAAATTTATTTGTTATGTAATTTTCGCCGCCAAAATTGATGTTACTTGAAAACATTTTACAATGGCTGTAAATTAAGGATAGTCCCTGTAATGATTTAGTTGTTGTAAGTTCGGACAGTTTTCTTTTAATCCAGGAGAAGAAAAAGAAGAAAGAAATGTTTTATTTAATGACACACTCAAGACATTTTATTTACGGTTATATGGCGTCAGACATATGGTTAAGGACCACGCAGATATTGAAGGAAAAAACCCACTGTCACCACTTCATGGGCTACTCTTTTGAATTAGCAGCAAGGGTTCTTTTATATGCACAATCCCACAGACAGGGTAGTACATACCATGGAATTTGATATACCAGTCATGGTGCACTGGCTGGAATGAGAAATAGCCCAATGGGTCCACCGACGGGGATCGATCCCAGACCGACTGCACATCGAGTGAATGCTTTTACCACTGGGCTACGTCACGCCCTTCCAGGAGAAGACGTTTTGCTGGTGAAATATTTTTTGAATATGGCTTGTACTCTTTCAGTCCAAACATTTGGGTGGATCAAGTACATTGCAGATGACACAAGCAAAAATGGAGACAGTACTTGACCTATATATAGGACAAGTGGATGTTGGAGTTAAAACAGAGCCCTGTTAAAATGTTGAATACAGTAAAACCTGTCAAAACTGGACCCTCTGTATAACAGAATTCCTTGAAAACTGGACATTTTTCACAAGTCTTTCTAAACAGTAGTACACAAGACAATCTGTCTAAACTGGATACCCCTTAAACCAGACTTTTTACTTGGTTCCTTGGATGTCTGATTTATACAGGTTTCACTGTATATTAATTTTAAGCTATTTATCATAAAAAAGGAGAGTAAAAATTGAACAATACAAAGTATGGCACTTGCATCTATGATAATATGCACATGTATCTTTAATTACATATTAAATGGAAGTTTTAAAATATAAAACCTACGTGTTCATAGACATCTATTACTAAAATGGTGGGTGGAAATTAAAAGGTACGTAATTACTGAATTAAATTTTAAGGTTGGTATGAATCTGTGACTATCAGTACAATGCAAGAGGGTGATCAATCAAATAACATGACGTTACAATAATCAATCATAAATATTGTAAACATAATCCCACCACTTTGATATGACCTCAAAAACTGTTTTAGAACCAGCCTACATGTATGAGGACCTAATACTTTAGAAATAACGTAAAACAGAACAAAATTCAACAAAAATATAGAAAAAATAAATGGGTTAATACATGTTCAGTAACATTAATTTTTAAATATTTTTTAATGTTTTTAAAAAATAATAATATTAATAATAATAATAATAATAATAATAATAATAATAATAAATAAATACATAAATAAATACCTGTAAATAAATAGATAAATAAATAAATGATGAGACATAATATAGTATATATATATATATATATATATATATATATATATATATATATATATATATATATATATTAAATAGAGTAAAACAAAGACAAACAAAAGTTAGAGCACGTAACAGATTTTAAAATATATTAAACTGGAACCAAACTAACCTGGATATAAAGAAATATACATTAAAAGTTCAATAATAAAACTACACCGTATCATTTAGTACAATGGCTATACAATACAGTAAAACAAAACCACGCTGGTCAGAATATAACACAATGTCAATTATAAATATTTTGTACATCTGGGGCTTAATACACAAAGGTCTATTAGACTTTTAGCATTGCACTGCGAGATCACAAAGTTGCGAGAGTTTCGTGAATTAGGCCCCTGAAACTAATCATACATGTGGATATAATTAATTCTTTAAAAAATATAGTAAACTAAAATCATTGGAAATGAAATTATTACCAACTCTTTGATGTGATTTTAAAGTCTGCCATAAAGGTAATTGCCTGCAGACTTTTCACAACAAAATTCTGGGGGAAAAAAAACCACATTAAAAAATAATAAAGACTGAGTGATCATTACAATAACTATCCCCACCTCTTCGGCGCGATCTTAAAGATTGCCATAGATGCCTGCAGACATTAACTTTCTTGAACATTTCATCAGAATAATCAGAAAACCATCAGAACATACGTACACCACATCATTAAATAAAATAAAAACACACAGTGAAAACTAAATAACTGCAAGCACAAGAAGAGAAGATCAAAACTAAATAAGACCCCATACCTGAGAGAAACTGCGTCAACAGGGAAGTAAAATGGATTAGGCTCACTACATATCGAGGCAAAGACCAGGCTGTCAACTAAAACCAGTGCACTCACAACACACATATGTATTGCCAGATGAAAACCGAGCTACTTCCTCTTTTAAAGGTTGTGTATGAGAGTGTAGACATAAATGAATGACACAAGCAGATTTCTGCGTCTCTCTTCCTGCTTGTTAGCAGATACGAACAGCAAAAGTTCAGCTCAGCAGGATAATAGATAACATTGTATATGTGTGTGTATATATATATATATATATATATATATATATATATATATATATATATATACACACACACACATATACATATATATATATATATATATATATACACACACACACGTACATGTGTGTGTGTGTGTGTGTGTGTGTGTGTGTGTGTGTGTGAGTATGAGTGTGAGTGTGTATGTGCATGTGCGTGTGCGTGTGCGTGTACGCCCATTAACTGTCATACATGTATATATATATATATATATATATATATTGGTTACAAAAGACTTTTCGGAATTCATTTATCATGTTGTCAAGTATGTTAAATGGAGCTTACAATTTGAATACGATCATCAACTTATACCAATGTTATTATTTAATGATTGTTATAAGGTGGCTGAAATTTAATAACAGGCACAAAAACCTATAGCTGTATAAAAAACATTATTTATATATACATAGAGAATTTGTCAAGAGTTTATTTTTTAATATGAAAAATATCAACCAAGTCTATGTAGCATTTGTTGAGGCTCTGCCAAGACAAATACCGATTAACTAGATTGGTTGATAGGTTGATATTTTACATACTGAAAAACATGAGTAACACATTTTATTTATCTCTTAACAATTCTAAAATAACATTTTAATTTGATATTTTGTAAATCACAGTTTAAAAGTTGCCTTCATCAGTAATACGACATCATTACAACTGGGACAGATGTAGTTTGATGCCACACGCTTTAACTAAATCTCAAACAAAACTTTATGCTCAGGTGTACAGGTCTTGTTGGCTTGTAAACCAATGACCCATTGACAGTAAGTACATGTATATTAATACACCTAAATATCGAATGGGTCTGCAGTATTCACCATATATGACTTATTATCAGCTGTGAGTTGTTTTTGTTCCGTTTAATACTAAATTCAGAACATTGGGAACTTTAAAAATTAAAATAAGTACAAATAAACCCACTTAAAAATTAAAACAATTACCAATCAACTCACTTACATGTTTACTATAAAAGCTGATTGGGCAGGATGTACCTGAGTCGGTAGAGTGCTCGCCTGAGAAGCTTTTGGTTGTAGGATCAAACCCCCTTAGTGGACACATTCTCTGATTGTTGTTTTTCTTCATTCCAACCACTGGCCCCAAGAAAGGTATATGAAAAGCCATACGGTATATGAAAAGCCATACGGTATACGAAAAGCCATACGGTATATGAAAAGCCATACGGTATATGCTATCCTGCCTGTGAAAAAGTGCATATAAAAGATCCCTTGCTGCTAATGAAAAAAAAAGTAGCTGGTTTTCTCTATGACTATATATTTGACATTCAGCAGCCAATTAATAAATGAATGTGCTCTAGTGGTGTCATTAAACAAAAACTTTAACTGTAAGTGTCAACTTTTAAAGTTGCAGTATCACATCTCCATCTTATAACACCATTTACGAATGTAAAACACAAATACAACTACAGGTTTACAGTTACAGTTTCAACTCCCCACCATTTACCAATGTAAAACACAAATACAACTACAGTTTTACAGTTACAATTTCAACTCCCCACCATTTACCATTGTAAAACACAAATACAACTAGTTTTTTAAAATTAGTTTCAAGTTCCCACCACTTACCAATATAAAACATAAATACAACTACAGTTTTAAAGTTACAGTTTCAACTCCCCACCATTTACCAATGTAAAACACAAATACAACTAGTTTTTTAAAGTTACTTTCAATTCCCCACCATTTACCAATGTAAAACACAAATACAACTACAGTTTTAAAGTTACAGTTTCAACTCCCTGCCATTTACCAATGTAAAACACAAATACAACTACAGTTTTAAAGTTACAGTTTCAACTCCCTGCCATTTACAAATGTAAAACACAAATACAACTACAGTTTTAAAGTTACAGTTTCAACTCTCTGCCACACAAATATAACTATATTTTTTTAACTACTGATGGAAACAAATAAGGGAACACATACTTGGTAACTGCATCCAAAAACCTCATCCACAGTGTCAGGACGTTAACTGTGTTACCAGCCGCCAATCTCATAGTACTGACATTCAATCCTGACATCTCTTATTTTATACAGACGCAACTACTCTAATAATGAATTAACGTTGGTCTCAAACATCACATGTTCCTTTATTTTTGTTACCCCCATCAGCATAATATAATTGTATTATTTAACTTCTTGCAGCTACATGTTGTAATGCTCATTACTTTTCTTGCTGCGACAGGTACACAATTCTTTAACATCATTTACCTGCAGGTCATGTCAAAATGCATTAATTCACCATTCAACACTCAACACATGACCAGGATGTCTTCACTTTTTGTTTAGACGGGACGTAGCCTAGTGATAAAGTGCTTGCCTGATGCACAGGCGGTCTGGAATCGATCCCCGTCAGTGGGCCCAATGGGCTACTTCTCGTTTTAGCCAGTGCAATACAACTGGTATCAAAGGTTGTGGTATGTGCTATCCTGTCTATGGGATAGTACATATACTGATGGAAAGAAATAAGGGAACACATCAAATTGTAGACCAAATTTAATTCACTACTAGCGAAATAATGATTGTATTTCATACCAAGCTGTAATATAGGATTGAATGTATGAAAAGCACTGAAGCTTGGTGTAAAAACAACAACATGTTTCTGAATGAGAACAAAACAAAAAGCACTTTAATAACTACTGCCCAAAAATTATCTCATATAAAACAAAAAGATATAGAAATAAGAGTTAATGACACACAAATAGAGCAAGTATTAAGTCATAAGCTCCTTGGGGTATATATATATAGACAGTTTTCTTCAATGGGATACACAAGTTGATAAGGTATGCAAAGCACTAACTTCAAAAATAACTCTGCTAGCAAAAATAAAGAAGTATCTTCCTAAACATTAGAATACTTATATTTAATGCTTATATTCAACCATTATTCGATTACTGCTTGACTATATGGGGAAATTGTTCTAAATTAGACTTAGAAAGAATAAATAAATTACAAAAAAGAACAGCACGTATTATTTTTGACAAATCACCTGATGATCCAACTGATTTACTTTTTGATGAACTAAAGTGGCTAAAAATAAACAGAAGAGTTGAATATCAAAAAGCCATTCTTGTATATAAAACACTAAACGGACTTACTCCTCAGTACCTCAGAGACCTGTTCAATCCAATATCATCAATTTATGAACTTCGCTCCATTGATGATGAAAATATGTTAGCTTCCCGACCAAAAATAGAGCACTACAAGAAAAGCTTTAATTTTCTGGAGTTGGTATCTGGAAGAGTTTACCTAATGATGTTAAAAAATGTACTAGTTGAAATGTATTTAAGAAATTTTTTTTACAAACACTTCTTAGAAACATGATTGTTCTTCTACATAATTATGTCTTAATATCTTTTATTGTTGTATATATTGTATAGACATGTATGGTTTTGTTAGTTTTTATTTTTAATAATTAATACGATTATTGTTATTATTATTGTTATAATTAGTAAGAAGGCCTCAGGGAAGAATAGTCTGAGTTACCTTCTATAAATAAAGATTGTATTATTATTATTATAATGTCTGTAGCGTTGAACAAGCTGCCTATATGTTCCCAGTTAACTTCGGACAATATCAATTGATTTTTGATGCAGTTATTATTTCTTTCTATCAGTATATAAAAGATCCCTTGCTATTGATGGAAAAATCTAGTGGGTTTCCTTTCTAGGACTATATTATGTCAAAAATTACGAAATGTTTGACATACAATAGTTGATGATAAAAAAAAATGTCAATGTGCTATAGTGGTGTCATTAAATAAGACAAACTATAACTGTAACTTTTAAAGCTATCATCACAAGTATACTGAACGAAAAAAATAAGGGAACATAAATAGTAACAACTAATATTGACTACAACTAAAACCCTCAGCCACAGCATCAGGAAGTTTTTGACGGGTTTTTTGTTTGTTTGTTTGTTTTGTTTGTTTGTTTTCTTTTTTTGTTTTGTTTGTTTGTTTGTTTGTTTGTTTGTTTTGTTTCTATTTTTATCCCACAGCCCCCTTTCCTTTCTCTCCTTTGAATTCCATCTCATTTCTTCCCGATCTGGCAACTCTTCCTATCTTTCAACTTCTTTCGCTGTCCACCTCCACATCCCAGTTCTTGTCTCTCCAACCGCGACAGGTGCTTGTCTCTTGTGACTATCCGTGCTACACAACTATCATTTCCCATCAGCTTTTAGCTGTGGACTTACTCTGACCACTTCGGAGAGTTTTCAGTAGTTACTTCTGGCACTTGTAACCACCTATTATGCTCCCCTACTACCGGCAGTCATTAGTTAGTGCCATGGGTCAGACCAGCTTTATTAGTGGCAGAGGACGAGTGGTGCAGGGAAGTACACAGAGCCAATCTCACAGTACTGACCTTCAGTCCCATCTAACATCTCTGTATTTTATACAGACATAACTGCAGAGTTTCTAGAATAAGGTAGCCACACTCCCATGGCTAGTGATATTCAATGTTGGGCTTGTAAATAACTATTATTGCCATGACCAATGACTAGTGAAATTTGTTTTGGTCCAATATTGATCCTTAATTGGATATATAAGCATGAAAATATGAATACCCTGCCCCAACTCCCCAGTGTTAGTGTTTTTGAGCTCTATGTCCCTCTTTAGGTGACATATCTGATTATTACTATTATTTAGTAAAATTATATTAACTTAATGTAAAGTTGGACTAGTAAATTTTTAATCGTGGCTAGTAAATTTTTGAAAGCACTGATCCCATGGCTAGTGGATTTTATAACAATTCTAGAAGCCCTATCATAACTATTCTAATAGTAGTGTTGGGAATCGGTGGGAGTTTCGTTACCGATCAGCAGTCATAATTGGGTTTGCGCCAACTCTTCAACTTTCAATTATACAATCATGTTGCAGTGATCTATTTTGATATATAATTGATTACGGAAACATATTACCATAACTATAACAGTGAGTTCAATGCGGTCCCTCCCCATTACATCAGTAATTATTTATAATGTGCTTTATCCCAGTATTAGGAAGTTTTACCAACCCATTCCATCAGTATATATTCTGTATTTCAATTATAATGTGCTTTATCATCCACAGTATTATCCACACACACCTCAGCTATCTGGGCTGTCTGTCCAGGACAGTGGGTTAGTTGTTAATTATTAGTGGTTAGTGAGAGAGAAGAGGGTGTAGTGGTCTTACACCTATCCATTAAAACTTGCTCTGGGTGGGAGCAGGTACCAGGTTGCGAACCCTGTACCTCCCCAGCCTTATGTCCGATGGCTTAACCATGACACCACCGAGGCTGGTTACTGACATTCAGTCCAATCTAACCTCTCTGTATTTTATACAGGCATACATGTAACTGCTCCAATAGTAAATTAAAGTTGGTCACAAACAGCACGTGTTCCCATAACCCCCCCCCCCCCCCCCCCCCATCAACTCGTGATGCTCATTAGTTTTCTTCCCGTGACACGTACACTAACCTTTAATATCATTTAGACGCAGGTGATGTCAAACTGCATTAATTCACCATTCAACACTGAAAACATGACCAGGATGTCTTCGCTCATTCTTCTTCCTCTTTTTGTATAACAAAGTGCACGTATTTAAAAACTAGTTACAGAATTGCTCTCAACCTCGAGTCTTTCTCAGTTGGTAGGGCAGGATGTTGCCCAGTGGTAAAGTGCTTGCCTGATGCACGGTCACTCTAGGATCGATCCCCATCAGTGCTCTCAACCTCGAGTCTTTCTCAGTTGGTAGGGCAGGATGTTGCCCAGTGGTAAAGTGCTTGCCTGATGCACGGTCACTCTAGGATCGATCCCCATCAGTGCTCTCAACCTCGAGTCTTTCTCAGTTGGTAGGGCAGGATGTTGCCCAGTGGTAAAGTGCTTGCCTGATGCACGGTCACTCTAGGATCGATCCCCATCAGTGCTCTCAACCTCGAGTCTTTCTTAGTTGGTAGGGCTAAATGTTGCCCAGTGGTAAAGTGCTTGCCTGATGCACGGTCACTCTAGGATCGATCCCCATCAGTGCTCTCAACCTCGAGTCTTTCTTAGTTGGTAGGGCTAAATGTTGCCCAGTGGTAAAGTGCTTGCCTGATGCACGGTCACTCTAGGATCGATCCCCATCAGTGCTCTCAACCTCGAGTCTTTCTTAGTTGGTAGGGCTAAATGTTGCCCAGTGGTAAAGTGCTTGCCTGATGCACGGTCACTCTAGGATCGATCCCCATCAGTGCTCTCAACCTCGAGTCTTTCTCAGTTGGTAGGGCAGGATGTTGCCCAGTGGTAAAGTGCTTGCCTGATGCACGGTCACTCTAGGATCGATCCCCATCAGTGCTCTCAACCTCGAGTCTTTCTCAGTTGGTAGGGCAGGATGTTGCCCAGTGGTAAAGTGCTTGCCTGATGCACGGTCACTCTAGGATCGATCCCCATCAGTGCTCTCAACCTCGAGTCTTTCTCAGTTGGTAGGGCAGGATGTTGCCCAGTGGTAAAGTGCTTGCCTGATGCACGGTCACTCTAGGATCGATCCCCATCAGTGCTCTCAACCTCGAGTCTTTCTCAGTTGGTAGGGCAGGATGTTGCCCAGTGGTAAAGTGCTTGCCTGATGCACGGTCACTCTAGGATCGATCCCCATCAGTGCTCTCAACCTCGAGTCTTTCTCAGTTGGTAGGGCAGGATGTAGCCCAGTGGTAAAGTGCTTGCCTGATGCACGGTCACTCTAGGATCGATCCCCATCAGTGCTCTCAACCTCGAGTCTTTCTCAGTTGGTAGGGCTAAATGTAGCCCAGTGGTAAAGTGCTTGCCTGATGCACGGTCACTCTAGGATCGATCCCCATCAGTGCTCTCAACCTCGAGTCTTTCTTAGTTGGTAGGGCTAAATGTTGCCCAGTGGTAAAGTGCTTTCCTGATGCATGGTCACTCTAGGATCGATCCCCATCAGTGCTCTCAATCTTGAGTCTTTCTCAGTTGATAGGGCAGGATGTAGGCCAGTGGTAAAGCACTCGCTCAATGCATGGTCAGTCTATAGGATCGATCCCCGTCGGTGGGCCCATTGAGCTGTTTTTCATTCCTGCCAGTCACAACTGGTATATCAAAGGCAGTGGGATGATCATTAAAAAAAGATCCCATGCTATTAATGGAAAAATGTGGTGGGTTTCCTCTCTTAGACTATATGTCAGAATTACCAAATGTTTGACATTTTATAGCCAATCTGATTAATCATACAATGTGCTCTAGTGGTGGTGTTCAACACAACATTTAGTATTTGGCTAATCATTTTTTTTTTTAATTAACCACATTTTAATAATTTTCAAGCAAATATTTTAAAGGAAAAATTGGCGTCTAACCATAAAAAAAATTCCAGGATACTCCCTGTATGCAAAATGCTCTATATACATGTAGGGTGTATACTACCAAATCAATTCCCATAGATGACAATAGTAACACATGTGGCTAAAACTCCTACCTGCAGCGTATCAATCGACATAAATGTCACAGATATAAATACTACCACCCCTCACCCTTAAAGTGAATCAGAAAAAAATTGGGGGGTTAAGCTGCTCATTTCTGAGATAATGAGTAGTGTCTATGTCTACCCTAGTTCCGCACAAAATTTGAGTACATTTTTTTACAGGTATCCCAAACATGTTTCAAGCACAAGGCTACTTGACACAGTGGTACTAGATGAAATAAAATTGCATACATTTTTTGCCCAGATGAATTTTTTTTTTTTTTTACAACCAACACACTCACATTTATCACCAATCACAGGACTTGTGGTGTTCACTTCTTTATCAAAAGTTGGGTGCACCTCGAACTTTGACCCAGCCGGAATGTATTTGGTTTAGTACTACCTGTATGCAAAATGCACTATATATACTGTACATGTAGCAGTCTTGACTGTATAGATATGAAATTCCTTTGCTCAATCATTAAATCATTGTAGATCAATCAGGTATGGTTAATGAACATGTTACTAAGTTATGTGTCAGCTACGCTCATTAAAGAGACATGCCTACCAGTTACTCCAAGTTATTACCTGATGACATAATGCTATTTGCATAATTTATACATACATGTATATAAAGGTTCTTGCTTGTGGACAGTTGTATATCAATAACTGTTCCTGTCTGTCAGTTAGCTTTCATTGGTTCGACTTTCGGAAACTAATAATGGGATATTTCCCCATATCTATAAATATCCATATCAATAGCTGTACCTTCCTGGCTACTTGCTTTGAGCTTGTAAAAAAGAAAGAACCCATCAAATTCAGAGAATAATAAATGGTCATGATATGTAGGCATATATATATATGTAGCGATATAGCATTGATATTTTCACAAGTAATTTGTCTGCATGGCAAATGAAGTATAGAAAATTGCTTATGATTACAATAATACTTGGATCAACTTATAATCTCGGAAAAGCTAATAACTTCTTTTTTTAATGTAAACTGGAGATATAATCTGAGAAAACCTAGTAACTTCTTTTTTTTAATGTAAACTGAAGATATCACTTTTATGAAAATAGTGACAACCACACAAACACAACATTATGAATCATATTTGAAATGGTTGTTTGATAAATAGACAGAACCACGTACCAGTTGTTTTGCCATGTTATTTATTGCATGAGTTTATTACCCACAAGTACATGTATATTAATTATTATACCACGAGACTGCATATCGGTCTCGTGATATAAATTTTAAGCACAATAAACGAGTGCAATAAATAACTTGGCTAAACAACTGGTATGTGGTTCTGTATTTATTACATACCACGTACCTTTCTGCATTATGATGAACAAAAGTTGAATTAAATAACTCAACATAATTTGTCTGAAAAGTGGGCTGAATTTTTATGGAATTGACGGAACAATAAGCGTCCTGGCTTGGAACATAATTTCATTCCTGGCTAGGGACATGACGTCATTCCTGGCTAGGGACATGACGTCATTCCTGGCTAGGGACATGATGTCATTCCTGGCTAGGGACATGACGTCATTCCTGGCTAGGGATATGATGTCATCCCTGGCTAGAGACATGACATTATTCCTGGTTAGGGACATGACATTATTCTTGGCTACTGAGACATGACGTCATTCCTGGCTATGGACATGATGTCATTCCTGGCTAGGGATATGATGTCATTCCTGGCTAGGAACATGACATCATTCCTGGCTATAGGGACATGTCATTCCTAGCTAGGAACATGATGTCATTCCTGGCTATAGGAACATGATGTCATTCCTGGCTATAGGGACATGATGTCATTCCTGGCTAGGGACATGATGTCATTCCTGGCTAGGGACATGATGTCATTCCTGGCTATAGGAACATGATGCCATTCCTGGCTATAGGGACATGTCATTCCTAGCTAGGAACATGATGTCATTCCTGGCTATAGGAACATGGTGTCATTCCTGGCTATAGGAACATGATGTCATTCCTGGCTAGGGACATGATGTCATTCCTGGCTAGGGACATTATGTCATTCCTGGCTATAGGAACATGTTGTTCCTACCTAGGAACATGATGTCATTCCTGGCTATAGGAACATGATGTCATTCCTATAGGAACATGATGTCATTCCTGGCTATAGGAACATGATGTCATTCCTGGCTATAGGAACATGATGTCATTCCTGGCTAGGGGCATGTCATTTCTGGCTAGGGACATTATGTCATTCCTGGCTATAGGAACATGATGTCATTCATGGCTACTGGGACATGATGTCAATCAGGTAAACAGGTACTACGCATGCGAGATTTTGTATCACAGATTTGTTCAATTAAAGATTTTTGTTGTTGCATGGTCAGAATTGTCTTTATTACTGTAGTAAGATTAAATGGGTATGTAATAAAATCATGTTTGATACAATTATATTTGATACAATCCTGATGGATTTTCACCTCATTTAAATGTGGTTACATACATCCTTATCCCGTACTGTGGATACCAATGTCATGCATGTAGCCACACTGTGAATACTGGCTGTGTTCCTTGAGTTCAAGTTAAATCTTGTTTCGATGACAACACTAGACCACATTTATTTATTCACCATCAGTTATTGGATGTCAAATATTTGATCATTCTGATGTGCAGTCTTCAGAAGAAACCTGCTACATTTTTCCATTAGCAGCAAGGGATCTTTTATATGCACTTTCCCACAGACAAGACAGCACATACCAAAAGTTAAAATTTGTTTAGTTTAATGAAACCACTAGAGCAATTGAATCATCAGCTATTGGATGTCAAACAGTTGGTAATTTGACATAGTCTTAAAGAGGAAACCCGCTACATTTATTTCATTAGCATCAAGTGATCTTTTATGTGCACTTTCCCACAGACCAGACAGCACATACCATGGCCTCTGATATACCAGTTGTGGTTCCTAGTTGTAGCCATCTTTTGATGCCTCGGAACCCTTTTTTGACAAGCATACAAGCTCTCCCCACCATCCATGGTCGTAGGAAGGTGCCAAAAGGGGGGGGGGGGGGGGGGCACACACACATATATATAAATACATGTATAAATATATAAAAACCATCACTGCTGCTAAAAAGTCACACACACACAACAACCCCATAGATATACACACACACACACACACACACACCCCATCCCCCGCTTCCTATGCCAATGCCCATCCTTTCACAAACTGTGGATTTGACAGTATACATGAACAGTGAATCATCGGAACAGTTCTGATGAACTTGAGGGCATATATTCGCAATAAGCCAGTGTAACTTGAACCTTCATACAAGTAAAAGGAAACAATTAATTTAGTTCAGCACTCGGTTTTCCTCCTGGGTTTCCTGTTGGATTGAACTCTGACCCATTGTGAAGAGAGACTGGAATGTTAGTATACACTTCTGTTCCTTCCACAGAGGCTATGATAATATCCTTATAGTCTAGTAGGCCACCATTGTCAGTATAAATTACAAGTGGCCGAGGTGACACCAACTCAAAGGGCGAGTCATACAATCAAATTGATGGATCTTTCAAAGAAAGGCTGGCCACCCTTACTTTAATCATGCAAGGCTATTGGATTTAAAGTTCATAGGTATTGGGGGTATATGCATGTATTCCAGTTAGATTGATACCCCTAGTAACTAGAGTGGGATGTGTGGGTGCTGTGACATCACCTTTAATTCAGAACCATAAATTAGAATAGCCCATGAAGTGGCGACAGTGAGTTTCCTCTCTCAATATCTGTGTGGTCCTTAACAATATGTCCGACACCATATAACTGTTAATAAAATATGTTGAGTGTGTTGGTAAATAAAAACTTCCTTCTCTTATCTTAACCACAAGCAAACTGACCATAAACCCACTGTCATGGATAAGCAGCCCAGATAGCCAAATGATCTACCCATGACAGTGTGCTTGAATCAAAGGTCCAAATAACCATACATATGTTAGACTCCAATTCGTTTGTTTTTTTTACCCCATCCCAACCATTATCCCATGACTAGTATATCAAAGGTCATGGTATATGCTGTCCTGTCTGTGGAACATGCATATAAAAGATCCCTTGCTGATAATAGAAAAATCATGTGGGTTTCTTGGACGACTTTGTGTCAAAAAGTACAGATGTCTGACATCCGATACCCAATGATTGATAAATCAATGTGCTCTAATGGTGTCGTAGAACAAAATTAACTTTACTGTCATACAAGCACATGACTTAACATCATAATGTGACTCAGTGGTGTAGGAAGGTACCAAAACGTGTGTGTGTGTAGGGGGCCACACTTTTATATTTACACACTTTTACACTATTATAAAGCAAATATAAAGCAAAATATTTGAAATATTTCCTATTGCAGTGCATATAGTTAAGAGTAACACTCCAAGAACATTTAAAACAATGGGGAGAAGGAAAAAAGAAAGAAAGAAATGTTTCATTTAACGACGCACTCAGCACATTTTATTTACGGTTATATGGCGTCAGACATATGGTTAAGGACCACACAGATTTTGAGAGGAAACCCGCTGTCGCCACTACATGAGCTACTCTTTCGGATTAGCAGCAAGGGATCTTTTATTTGCACTTCCCACAGGCAGAATAGCACAAACCATGGCCTTTGTTGAACCAGTTATGGATCACTGGTCAGTGCAAGTGGTTTACCCCTACCCATTGAGCCTTGTGGAGCACTCACTCAGGGTTTGGAGTGGTATCTGGATACAATGGGGAGATGCACTGAATTAGTTTCACGGCTGCTTTTGGGTCACTGTGGTAAACTATCATGTGACACGATTACTTAGTAACAGTAAACACATTGTTGAGGCACTTGAAACAGCATCAAATTGCCTTGTTATTCCGAAACACAATGCACGCTTGTCCACACGGACAAATTATCAATTCACTTTAAGTGGTAATTTGGCATGGAAGTCATTAATAATTCAGTAACTGTATCAGATGACTGGACGTGAGTTACTGTAATAGTAGCTAATTGCCGTGTAACTGTCAGGAGCTGATCCAATGGTGTAGGGGGGTTGTTTAACAACACCACTGGAGCACACTGATTTGTTAATTATCGGCTATTGGATGTCAAACATTTGGTAATTCAGACATATAGTCTTAGAGATTAAACCCGCTACATTCTTTCATTAGTAGCAAGGGATCTTTTATATGCACCATCCCACAGACAGGGCAGCATATACCACAATCTTTGATATACCAGTCATGGTGTACTGGCTGGAATGAGAAATAGCCACCAGGTGAGTGCTTTATCACTGGGCTACATCATGCCTACTCCAATGGTGGGGATGCTGGGGTGCACACTTTCTTCCTGAACTTCAAAGTGCCCATAAAAATCCAGTGTTTTATGAATATAATTAATAAACCCATCAAAACTGGAATTTCCTCAAACGTGGATGTTTTTCAAGGTCCCTTTTAAATAATAGTACATAACAGAACCTCTCTAAACCAGATACCCCTTAAAATCAGACTTTTTACCTGGTCTCTTGGGTGTCCAATTTAGAGGGGTTTCACTGTATTTCGTTTTAGTGGGGAAATGTAATATCTGGGTTAGGTTGATTTTTGCTGGGTAAGATCACATGGCATATACATGTAATACATGCTGTATGATGACACAGCGGTTCCCCTTTGCTGTCACATGTACTATAACTATGATATATCACATACGTGCTATGGGATGTCACTATTGGAAGCTTGGCCTTAAAAGCATGCAGGTTAACCATGGTAACCATGGTATAACTTTTCATGGACTATGAACATAATATTCTAAGCTACATGCAATTCAGGTTCTGTTTTTCATCACCATTAATAGGCCTGTCCAAAAAATGCAGATTGTATGAAATTCCATGTTCAACTTCTGTAACAGACAGCTCTGTTCATACACATCCGTGTTCAATACTACAAATGACCTAAAACATTTAAAACTATAGTCATTGTACGAAATTCCATGTTCAACTACATTAACAGACAGTTCAGCTTCATACACATCCATGTTCAATACTACAGACGACCTAAAACATTTAAAACTATAGTCATTGTACGAAATTCCATGTTCAACTTCTGTAACAGACAGCTCTGTTCATACACATCCGTGTTCAATACTACAAATGACCTAAAACATTTAAAACTATAGTCATTGTATGAAATTCCATGTTCAACTTCTGTAACAGACAGCTCTGTTCATACACATCCGTGTTCAATACTACAAATGACCTAAAACATTTAAAACTATAGTCATTGTATGAAATTCCATGTTCAACTACATTAACAGACAGTTCAGCTTCATACACATCCATGTTCAATACTACAGACGACCTAAAACATTTAAAACTATAGTCACTGTACGAAATTCCATGTTCAACTTCATTAACAGACAGCTCAGTTTCATACACATCCGTGTTCAATACTACAAATGACCTAAAACAAAATTCTACTGAATCTATGTTACGACGGTGTCATAGTCAGTACAGAACTAACACAATTGACTGATGTAACGCAGTGATATTCAATGATGGGTAAGTAAATAATTACTAACGCCATGCCCCATTGCTAGTGAATTTTTTGGTCAAATGTTGCAATTAAGTCTATTTTGTCAATATGAATATCCTGCCCCCACCCCACCCAATGTTAGTGTTTTTAAGCTCTATCTCCATCTTTAGGTGACATATCTGATAATTACTATTATGTAGTAAAATTGTATCAATTTAAAGTAAAGTAGGGCTAGTGAATTTTTAATTGTGGCTAGTAAATTTTTTAAATCACTGATCCCATGGCTAGTGGATTTTATAAAAATTCTAGAAGCCTCGCGTAACGTTTCTAAATACAGTTAACTCACCAAAACCATGCTTTAACTATTACTTACACTGCTAAACTGTGAAACAGTTTTTTTTATAAAGCTGCCCACTCCATTCCTAGAAACATCTGCCCTTGAATGTCAAAATGTCAATCTTGACAAATATGTTAAATACAGCATAAGGTGTCAGTAATTTGAATCTGTAAAAACACTCCAATGTTTGTTTTTAATTGTTCAGTTTTCGAACTTAAAACCGATACTAAATACATTTAGATATACTGGGACCGGAGTATTAGTTTATTTTAATTTAGAGTGGAGTGAGGGAGAGGATGCCTTCAAGTTCTATATGCAAACAAGCAATCTGATAGTACTACTAAAGCAATACATGTACCCTTCCGGGCACACATTTTTTTTGTATCTCCTAAGTTCAAGGGCCATAACTCTGTCAAAAATGGGTAAATCACTGTGAAGGAAGAAGTAATTTTTTTATTTAACAACGCACTCAACAGATTTTATTTATGGTTATATGGTGTCAGACATATTGTTAAGGACCACACAGGTATTGAGGGAGAAAACCCACTGTCACCACTTCGTGGGCTACTCTTTTCGATTAGCAGAAAGGGATCTTTTATATGCACCATATGCACTACAGACAGGGTAGTACATACCACGGCCTTTGATATACCAGTCGTGGTGCACTGGCTGGAACAAGAAATAGCAAAATGGGCCCATCGACGGGGATCGATCCCAGACCGACTGCACATCGAGTGAGCGCTTTACCACTGGGTTGCTTCCTGCCCAATTCACTGTGAAAGTCAAACGTGATATGTAACAGTAGGCCTACATGATAAAGCTGTACACCAAATTTCAGCTCAATATCTAACGGCATTGTAAAGAAAATTATATGACGGTCAGATGGATGGACTTACTCACTGACAGACAGACAGACAGACAAAGATGAAACCTATATAGTTCCCTCTGGTTGGGTTTAGGATGTCATTTGCCAAAACTGACAGCAGAGAATTAATGTTAAAAAAATTTGCGAATATACTTCTTAACTAATTTGCCAAAAAGCTCATTCGAAATTTGAAATGTCCTTTGTAGATTTGCTTCTATTTCAATCATTTGGATAGTTTAGACATCATAGTTTGGCAGTTTGGGCTACAGATCTTTTGACCAAATTCACCAAACTGCTAATAATGTTTTGGCTCCATCTTAATTTTACTGTGGAATACCTAAATTAACTGATCTCTTAACTGTTAATCCAAAATTTTATCCAATCGTTCTGTAAAAACTTTGATTTGTTTATGAACATCAAGGTTGTGTCATTTGAAGATCGATCAAATGGATAAGTTTACATATAGAGTACAAAGTCTGACAAATACCACCATTTTGCAGTATATCTGTATAAACATGTCTGTATATGTATGACAGCACTGACTTAATAATTACGCAGTGTGGGGTGCAACATGCTCAGGTTGTCATGTATCCAATCAAGAACTTCCCTGTCTCAGTTCGAAGGTGCTGTGATTGGTCATAATAATACGGAAGTGTGTTTAATGATGTAAATTCCATTACCTATGAACACACAAATTAACATATTTAATTTAGAGTACAGTTGCTATGCAATGAACACTATAGGGCCCCGACATTTTAGATAAAAATTAAAATAAAATTAAAATACCAGGAAATCACAATGTCACATAATATAAGAGTTGAAATAATTTATGCTCCCTATGTAATATAACATATTATTTATTTTACACATACAACACACATTTATGTAATAAAAACAATATCCAAAGAATGCCAGCTACATGTAACTTGTTAAATTTTTTATTTAACATGTGCAGTTGATAAATTGATGGTATCGGTGGCAATGAAAAAAGGACACCTTTTTCAAATTAATTTTTTTCTAAACAAAGAAAATTCATGTTGGCTGGCCTTTAAAGCATAGAATAAAAAAGGTCTGGCCTAGAGTTTAAAATCTTGTTGTATAAGCTGCAATGTGGGTTGCTAATAAACGTTAACAAATGGTTGCTATCAAATGGCAGAACAAGTAATATGGTAGTCTAGAGATGGCTGTTTAATAAAGGTGGCTTCGTAATTTGTGAACATATGGTTTTCACACATCACATAGCATATTACCTATCAAAATGAAGGAAGGAAATGTTTTTATTTAACGACACACTCAACACATTTTATTTTACGGTTATATGGTGTCAGACATATGGTTAAGGACCACACTTATATTGAGGGAGGAAACCCGCTGTCGCCACTTCATGGACCACTCTTTTTTATTAGCAGCAAGCGATTTTTTATATGCACCATCCCACAAACAGGATAACACATACCACGGCCTTTGATATACCAGTTGTGGTGCACTGGCTGGAACAAGAAATAGCCCAATGGGCCTACCGACGGGGATCGATCTCAGACCAACCGCGCATCAAGCGAATGCTTTATCACTGGGCTACATCCTCCCCCCATGAAGCCTGTGGTAGTAAACTGACTGATTCAATGAACACTTTCTGGGCATCATCCAGCAACAGGATCAAACCCCAGAAGACACTCCAGAATTTTATCATGAAGCCCCCATCTTCAGCTAAAGCAATTAGTGGAACTGGCACTATGTATGACAATTTTGGACAATAACAATCCCAGTTTATTTCATTTCAACTTATTTCCGTGCTTATATCCAATTAAGGTTCAAGCATGCTGTCCTGGGCACATACACCTCAGCTATCTGGACTGCCTGTCCAGGTCAGAGGGTTAGTGGTTAGTGAGAGACAAGTCGGTTTAGTGATCTTACATCTACCCACCGGTTGTTAAAACTCGTTTTGGGTGGAGCCAGTACCAGGAGACGATCCCAGTATATATCTACCAACCTTAGAGTGACAGTCCCGAGTTTGTTGCCATTGTAAGATGACTGACAAAATATTTTAACAACTAAAATGACATACTAAATATTGTTTCTTCTTTAGAATATAGGTGTCTGTATATTCAGTGTTTCTTGGTGTCCTATTATTTGTATGTAGCCCAAACTGGATTTGGTATCCCAACAATTTCGTACGTACGGACAAATATATATATATATTGGGAAACCAAATGAAGTTTCAGCTAGTACAATACTGCGACGATCAGAAACACATTTAAGTATACAGACACTGATATTTTATGCAGGAAAATGTAGTTAAGTCAAATTTGTTGTCCTTAAAACATCTCTGGTAGTTCGCAACATCTTAACAATGGCAACAAACTCAGGACTGTCCCTTTAAAGTCTGATGGCTTAACTACTGCACCACCAAGACTGGGTATGCGCATTTCATTTAGGAGATCACCATATGGAGTTTTAAAGATCTGAACCCCCCCTCTCCCTCTCCCCATCCCCCTCCCCCTCAGCCCACCACCCTCCCTTTGATCCAGACCTGGTACATGCCGGTGACAACTCATACAACCACACACATTACATATTTAGAACCATACACAGCCCACACTGCTACTGTATGTATAGGCACACCTGATGTCAGCATACTGTCATTGTATGTCAACATCAAAGCAGACCACTATCTACATATGTATCTACTCATCTGTGACTAATGGGCAATACATGGCTTTGCATGATTCACACAAAATGTTATTTTTTTGCTGTCATGGGATTTTTGCAATTCTGTCATGGAGTGACTAGCTGTTACAGCCTAGAGATATGTACAATACCTCAGTTAAGATGTGACTGCAGTGAACTTACAAAGCAGTGACAATTAACAGCACAGCACAATGTCACGAGGAAAAACCTCTTCTAGTTTTCTGTATGGTACATTGTCATTAAGATCCTATAGTGGGCATACAACATCCAGTAGATATAAAGGAAGAAAATGTTTTATTTAATGACGCACTCAACACATTTTATTTATGGTTATATGACATAAGACATATGGTTAAGGACCACACATATATTGAGAGAAGAAACCCGCTGTCGCCACTTCATGAGCTACTCTTTTTGATTAGCAGCAAGGGATCTTTAATATACACCATCCCACAGACAGGAGAGTACATATTACGGCCTTTGTTACACCAGTTGTGGAGCACTGGCTGGAACAAGAAATATAGCCCAATGGGTCCACTAACGGGGATCGATCCTAGACTGACCATGCATCAAGCAAGCACTTTACCACTGGGCTATGTCCCACCCCTAGGTATAAGTTGCCATGCAACCCTGCTTATAAGATTCAACGTCCTGGACATAAAACTGATCATTTACATTCAGTTATATGTCGAGTGTGGATTTCACAAGATGAAACGAACATCGGTTTGTTTAACAAAAGCTAATATTTGCATTTATACCAACGGTCAATAAATATGGTTTTATTTTATTTTAGTCAACAGTGTGGGTCAAGTCGTTTGAAATAACCATATACTTATCCAACACACATGGGTATGTTGACACAGACTGTGCAGGTCCATAGGACATCTGGAGTTGGGGTGGGGGGGGGGGGGGGGGTGGGGGCAGAGCATGATTTCCAGTGGAGGCGGGCACAAGGCATATTTGTATCTTTATTTATACTCTTCAAAAAAAGTAGGGGAACTCTAATAAGAATTTACAATTGCCAAAATTGTATGGTATATTAGCTGTGTGGAATGGTTATATGATAATAGTGAATTAATTGGGCAAACATTACAACCGGTAGTTCAGTATTACAGTAGATTTTATGATCACCAAAGATCTTGAAGGACGATTGGGATCAGAAGTGAAATTTGAAAGTTGACGTTTTTATATCAGTAAATCACAAATTCAAACAATAAAAATGACTAAAAACAAAACAATAACAACTGTATGATCAACAGAATGAAAAAGATTGACAGAAATAATGTTCCACAGTGATTAATGGACCTTCCTGGAAATTGTCAAACTTGAGAATGACACCCCATGCACATGTACGGGGCAACTGCATGATGCACGAGCAAACTATGGAATGTGTTTCGGTATGTCGATAAACAGACCTGAACGTTCTTTATTATAGGATGTATGTGGTCAAAATGTATGCTCGGTCTAATAGTTGATATTAACATTAATATTTCAGGTTTCCCCTACTTTTTTTGAAGAGTATATATAGAGTAGGTTTGAAAAAAGTATATTTTTCCCTCAAGTGGCAGTCATAGGCCCTGCTGTGCCATAAAAGATTCAATTTTGTCAATGTGAAATGTACAAATAAAAGATCTGACATAGCTACATTAGATAAAGATGACACTGTACAATACAAGTGTCTCATACGAGATTAGCCTATTGTAACAAGACAGACATTGCCATAAAAGATTCAACGTGAAATGTACAAATAAAAGATAGATCTGATGTAGCTAGATTTGATAAAGGTGATGCTGTACAATACAAATGTCTCGTACAAGATTAGCCTATTGTGACAAGACAAACATTACGATTTTTTCAGTTGTATTGGGTAGCGTCTCTTTAATAGATAACAGTTGGTAATGTACTTATGAACTTGATCCCTTGCTATGTGATATCACATCAATAGTAAACAAATGTTTCTGTGACAGTGGGTTAACAGGTTACTATAGGAAATTGATTCTGTGCACAACAGTGGTTTGGGGTTTTTTTTTCAACCATTCATTTCCAGCAATAATTATCGAGTAAAACATAAAATAAAAGATGTCTGGCCTAATGATAAAAAAAAAGCTTGTAGATAAATTTTCAGTGTTCGATATAAGCGCTTGTCCGTTTGTCCTGACGAGTGAAAATCTTCTTGGACAAACAAACTGTACCTCAATGGTTGTCAAGTGGACAAGTGAAAATGTTCAATGATGTTTCATTTTGAGCAATGAAAAACATCGTCCTTGTACTTCCATAAAACAAACTATTTATTTGGACACGTAAAAATATTGTGGGACAAGTCGATGACTTGATGGGTTTGTCCGGTGGACTAATGAAAAATTCTGCTTATTTCTATCACTGGCTTTTCTGTGGTGGCACAGCTGACAGGAATCAATTTCAATGGCTACTACTATAACTATGTACATGTATATATATACCACTCAAATATGTGGTATGTGCTATCCTGTTTGTGGGATGGTGCATATAAAAGATCCCTTGCTACTAATGGAAAAATGTAGTGGGTTTCCTCTCTAAGACTCTATGTCTCACTGGGCTATTTCTCGTTCCAGCCAGTGCACCACAACTGGTATATCAAAGGCAGTGGTATGTGCTAACCTGTTTGTGGGATGGTGCATATAAAAGATCCCTTGCTACTAATGGAAAAATGTAGCAGGTTTCCTCTCTAAGACTCTATCTCAGAGTCCCATTGGGCTATTTCCCATTCCAGCCAGTGCACCACGACTGGTATATAAAAGGCCATGGTATGTGCTTTCCTGTCTATCTCCTGGACTGCCCACTGCATAATAATCATAGAATGCACCTACTAAAAATACTTAACATTAACAACCCTGCCACCATAATACCTAATAACCTACTACAACCAGATAAAAAAACTAAAAACGAAATCTTTCACGCACTCTACCAGTTCGTACAGTCTACCAAACTAAAATTATAAACCAACTGTCACCCCTTCAGCCACTGGGAACAGAATTGCCACCATGATGCACTCGACCACGATTAACATTCCAAACCAGTGGTTGAACACCAGACAACGGGATATATAAATAAAAATAGGGTAAATAAATAAGGAAAACTAGCCGCTCAACTAACCCAAATAAACATACTGCCACCACCCACCCTCAGAAGAGAAGTTGCTAATCTCGACCTGATTAGCACTCCGATTCGGAGGGTGGTTCTGGTGGCAGGATAGGTAACCGATAGTACTAAAATTATAATAGGTTAACCTAGGCTCCCACCTACTAAACTGTTGGCAGATTGTTGTGTTATATATTGATTAGGGATCCTCTGTTATGGATGAATCGTACCTACTACCTAAAAATTATTATATGCAAAGCACTAGGCTTTTTTAAACTACACTCATACTATAAGGGAAATCCCCTTCAAATTAGATAGCTAGAGTAACTAATAACCCCCCACCTCCTTGCATTCACTATGCAATTCAAGGAGAGGGGGGGATGGGTGGCTTTGATCAGCCGTTGGAAACAGAATAAGGACTCAATACAGTAGGAACAACCATAACATAAAATATAGGTAAACACAAACACGGCATGCACTCTCAACATACCATAGGGTGAATTGACTAATGATAACAATGCACCCGTCCATACATAAAACCAAAATAATGGCCCAGCACGTACTCCAATAAGGAGTCGGACAAAAGAAACCGGCTCCAAGTACACCAATGCACTGCACCTAGAAGGGACTGGACAAAAGAATACCAGCCCCTTCACCCAAACCCAAAATAAAACTTTCCTTGGCGCTGGCAGGACCTTGGGCAAAACGGACAAACTCACTTCACCTCCATGGCAACAGCATCCAACATCAAGCTCTCCATCACCGCCTCTACCTCGTCTGACCTACACAATTGCTCGAGTCTCCCCTGGGTTGTCATGCCACGATCAGAAGAGATCAGGCCCTTTCTAAGAGGCCTATGGGCAACCTAGGGAGACACCCTACAGCACCAAGAAGGTCATAATAAAGAGCTACTCTCGGAATACTAAAAACAAAACCTATTGGCTCTCCTCACTATTTCAATTAGAATGACCATCAAAATTGCGCCAAATTTCCTTCATGTAAAGGCGCACCTCTTTCTCTTTTGATATAATCCTACGGGACTTTCAAAATTCTATAGCACCAATTACACCCGGCCCGCCTGTCACCAACATTTGGACTGCTGGTGCTCCCTTGCACTTGCCAGTGCAGACGTCCCTCTCTAACCCTCCCCTACCTCTTTCCTGTCTTGGACAGAGGGATCCGGCCAAGGCCGGTCCCTGTGCCCAGTATAGGCGTGTGCTACAACAGCTTGCTCTGAATGTGCACGTAAAGTCTTTCACTTCACTTCACTTGCTTTCCTGTCTGTGGAAAAGTGTATATAAAAGATCCCTTGCTGCATTAAGAAAAATGTAGCCGGTTTCATCTGATGACACAGTCAGAATTACCATTTGTTTGACATCCAATAGCCTATGATTAATAAATTAATGTGCTCTAGTGGTATTGTCAAACAAAACAAACTTTTATATCAAATCGTTTATGGTGATTTAATCCATTTTTCTTTTTGTATTACATCATCAAAATACATATGTATATAATGCACAGCCAACCGTGACTAATGGCAGGCCAGACAGGAACGTCTTACTCATCCACACCCTGCACAATATATGGGGATTCCAGCCTCGGTAGAGCAGTGGTTAATTAAGCCATCGTGCCTAAGGCTGGTAGGTACTGTGTTCGCCTTCTGGTACCGGCTCCCATCCAGAGCAAGTTTAACGACTTAATGGGTAGGTGAAAGGCCACTACAGCGACTTCTCTCTCACTACCAAACCAACCACTAACACACTGTCCTGATAGCTGAGGGGGCATGTGTGTGTGTGTGTGCTGTGTGTGTGTGTTGTGTGTATGTGTGTGTGTTGTGTGTGGCTGTTTGTGTTTTGTGTTTGTGTGTGTGTTTGTGTGTGTGTTGTGTGCATGTGTGTGTGCATGTGTGTGTGTGTGTGTGTAATTGGATATAAGTATGAAAATATGTTAGGTATAAATGAATGACTATATGGAACTAAATTTAGTTCAGTTGAGAGTGCCTTCCTGAGGTGCTTGAGCCATAGGATCAAACCTCCGTGGAACCATGCAGTCTCTGATTTGGTTTAAACAATATATATTACTGCCACATTTGCGGTTTTTGGATTAGCCAACAGGCGTATGTCTATATTAAGACCTCTCCATAAATGTTTACAAATACAAATACTTCATATATGACTAAGATGACAAAACTAATAAATTGATATTTACAAACAGGAACAAAGACAGACAGACAGAGAGCAAGAGGGAGATGACAAAACTAATAAATTGATATTTACAAACAGGAACAAAGACAGACAGAGAGTGAGAGGGAGATGACAAAACTAATAAATTGATATTTACAAACAGGAACAAAGACAGACAGACAGAGAGCGAGAGGGAGATGACAAAACTAATAAATTGATATTTACAAACAGGAACAAAGACAGACAGACAGAGAGCGAGAGAAAGTGAGCAAGATAAAGAATGAGAGAGAGAGAGAGAGAGAGAGAGAGAGAGAGAGAGAGAGAGAGAGAGAGAGAGAGAGAGAGAGAGAGAGAGACACACACACACACACAGACAGACAGACAGACAGACACACAGAGACAGAGAGAAGAAAAGGAATGGAGTTATATTATTTGGAAATAAACAGAAGTAAAAGTAAAAGCAACGAATGACTAATTTATTTCAAAATGTTTACTTTTTCTAATCAAGTCCTGGACAGATTAGTTGTTTTTTCTCCCATCCCAACCATGCGGTGCCCCCCAAAAAAGTTTAACTTTTTACTCCTTTCCATATTTTGATATTTTGGACAGTAAAAACAGTGAAACTTAGTGGATAAAGACCGATATATAGAGGATATTTCATTTTTTTTTTTTTTCAGATATGATTTATATCTCGAGTGAAGTTTGCAATCATATCTCACGAGTCGCACTTGTGCCACTAGTGTGATATGGTTGTAAACTTCACGAGATGAGATATAAATCATATTTGACAAAAAACATGAAATTTTCTATTATAACTTTTGGCAATTTACCTTTATTTTTAAAATGCCAGCAGCAAAATAGTTCTGGCTTTCTTACAGTGACGATAACACATTTTAGAGTGAAATAGTGAAATTTTCACTCTAAAATGTGTTATCGTCACTGAGTGACTGATAACACTTTTATTTCACTGATATTTTGAGATATTTCACTAAATGTTTCCTTGAGGTGCTTACGATGTACACATAGGATCAAACTTCCTTGGTGGTCCCCTTCTCTAATTGGTTTTTTCCCATCCCAACCAGTGCCTCCTGACAAAACAAAACCAACTTTAAATTTTTACCCATCCCCACTGATTGAGGTATTTATTTATTCTTGTACAATATACACATAAAAGGTTCCAAACAAGCAATTTATGGCGTTTCCATTTTAATCAAGTTTGAACTTAAAGGAACTATCCAGTTTGTAGCCATTGTAAGATGTTTCTGACTAAAAACAGCCTTTTTGGTGACTAAAATTACATACATGTATTATATATATTTTCTTTTTTTAGAATACCAGTGTCTGCATATCTGATGTGTTTGGTGGTTGGGTGTTAATTAATGTTTGCAGCAGTCACTGTTGATTTTCTTCCTGATATACCGGTGGTTGGGTGTTAATTAATGTTTGCAGCAGTCACTGTTGATTTTCTTCCTGATATACCGGTACATGTTTTCACATGACATAGGAACTTATTGTGTGGTAACATCGTGCCTGGGCTACTTCAAACATTAGGATGACAACAGACACTTATTCAGATAGTGATATTCTAATCAGGGAAATATCTGTAATACTGTAAAATGATAGCAAGCATCAAATTTTTAGTGAATTTAAAGAGGCCATACAAGATGCTAATATTTCATAAAAAGAGACGTACAACAGACCCTCCCGAAAAACATTTGTGTGACTGAATTGTCGGTGATTAGCTGAACACATATTAATGGTTACATGCTACCAAAATGGATAGCAAACAATAATACAGTAGTTACTTTAGCATGTACAGTCTGCAATTTTGTATTAAACTTCAACTGTCTGTGAGCTGCATATAATGTCAAAATATATCAAATATATTATTTAACCTGATCCTTTAGCTTTTCTTTAAATTTTTTAACATGACGACCTCACTAAAATTTTATGTCGCTAATATGTCACTTATTTGGATTTCGCTAAATTTTAATATCGGTAATATTTTATAATTTACAGTATGTAACTTTAGTCATCACAAAGGGCTGTGTTAGTCGTAAACATGTCACAATGGCAGCAAACTCTGGACAGCTCCCTTTAACAAGATTTCTATTTATTTATTTATTTCAACTTATTGTCGTGCTTATATCCAATTAAGGTTCAAGCACACTGTTCTGGACACACACCTCAGCTATCTGTCCAAGACAGTTGGTTAGTTGTTAGTTGGTTAGTGAGAGAGAAGAGGGTGTAGTGGCATTACACCTACCCACTGAGCCCTTAAGAACTCGCTCTGGGTGGGAGCCGGTACTGGCCTGCGAACCCTGTACCTATCAGCCTGTGGTCCGATGGCTTAACCACGACACCACCGATTCCGGTAAAGATTTGTGAAGATATTCTTCAGTTATGCATGTACTTGAACTTATTATTTACTCTACGTAATTAAGCACTCATTAAGTTAGTTATACAGTAAACACTTGAGTTATAGATTAGTGTAAACACTTGAGAGTTATAGATTAGTGTATGTAAATATAATATACTATATGGTTCTTAACCAACAGAAAAACTGCTGCTGTCTAGTCATTTCTGACTGCTTTTTAAAAGATCTGTAAATTACAGGGTTGAATATCAACAAAAATAATTATTATAATGAAGGTACAAAACACTTAAGTACATAATTTGAATTTGAAACAAATGTAAAAAAAAGAAAAAAAAGAGCAATATTCTGTGAAACCCCATGAAACATTTTGTTCAGTATTGCGTCGCGATTCGCTACACAAGTTTCTAACATCACTATACAATTTTTACACATTAAACAATAGTTGCTAATCAATTTTCAACTGACTAGAAATAAAATGTTCCTTGAACCCCTCAAAACCATAAACTGGAATTCCTTCAAAACTGGATGTTTTTCATGATCTCTTTACAAACATCAGTACAGAAAACAACCTCTCTAAGCTGGAAATCCCTTAACACCAGACTTTTTACTTAGTTATATGGGTGTCCAGTTTAGAGGGGATCTATTGTACAAACACATACATTTTTACAGACAGTTTTTTTAAAGATTTTTTATTTTTAATGAAAGAAAAAAAAAGAAAATAGATGCAAAGAGGAAGCAATTAAGAAAGGAAAAAAAAAAGAAGCAATGTGTACTGTGGTGAAATATCGTTTTGCTGTCACATTATTTCTCACATGACCTTGACCTCAAACATCACAATAAATGTATGACTATACATGCAATGATGTTATTTTCCTCTATGGTGAATGTGTTTAAGATTTTAATTAATATGTACATGTCAACAAAACAAAACTTCATTTACTGTAGACTGAACAAAAATATTTATAGTGACACTACTACTGGACAAGTTATACCAGTAATTAACTACCTATACAACACACACGCAGAACAAAACATTAAAGAAAGTAAAAGGGAAAGAAAGAAAGGTATGAATTACAAAAAAACCTATACATACTGGAACATAAAGAAAGAAAGGTATGAATTACAAAGAAACCTATACATAATGGAACATAAAGAAAGAAGTAGGCGCCATCTGGCTACTAGGTGGTAAAGTTAACGTAAAGGGCGGCAAACAAATGAAAGTAAAAAATAAGAACACCCACCACCCACACCAAAAAAACAACCCAAAAAGAGATTTAAAAAACAAAAAACAAAACAAAATGTATCGGTCAGATTTAAAAAATGTATACACACCAAAGAAAAAAACAAAAGAAAGAAAGAAAGAAGAAATTACCCGCAACTTGCGTACATGTAATACGACAGAGGAATCTTTACTATGTCTGACTGGATACAAAATAAAACACCGGGAGTACAGAGGTAGCTAGCAGAAACAAACGAGACGACAGAACAGAAGAGACTTCGAGCTGCAAGTTGTAACAACTTTTAGCCCTTCCTCCCACCGATGTCTGCATCACTTAACACCACAGTGCGATGGTCGACCTGACACATGTATTTTAACGACTCTCACTCACCTGTCTGTGAACCACCTAGCGAAATATGTGAGGCAGACACAATGACATGCTGTGAGTGTGTGTGTGTTTACGTGTATATGTGGCCCCCACACAACAATCAGACTCATCCTGATCATGTCATTCCTGTCATTTCTATACTAAATGACAAACCTGGTTTCAATGAGTCACTTAACACGTTTAACAAGACATTTGGTCAATGTCCATGCATTCAGACTCAATAAAAACACGATATCAGTTTGACATGATTGGTATTCCTGATGTACATGCATGAGAGTGAATCATAGTTTTTGGACACCACTATAGCACATTGATTTGTTAATCATCAGCTATTGGATGTCAAACATTTGGTGATTTTGATATATAGTCATAGATGAAACCTGCTACATCTTTCCATTAGTAGCAAGGCATCTTTTATATGCACCATCCCACAGACAGGATAGCATATACCACGGCCTTTGATATACCAGTCATGGTGCACTGGCTGGAACGAGAAATACATTTGTAGGCCAGTGGGCCCACTGACATGGATCGATCCTCGACCAGAAAGCTAGACCGATGGACCGATCAGTCGCACACTTTACCACCCACTGGGCTACATCCCACCACTAGTTGTAAAGGAAACCCGTACAGTTATCCATTAGCAAGGGATCTTTTATATGCACTTTCCTACAGACAGGACAGCACATACCACAACCTTTGATATAGCAGTCATGGGGCATTGGTTGGGACAGGAAAAAACCCCGATCAGACAAAGGGTCCACAAAGGAGATTCGATCCTGCCACCAAAGCACCTCAAGCAAGCATGCTCACAACAGAGCTAGATCGATCCCACCCCCTTGGGTTGTGGAGTTCCAAACAAATGTTCAGGTGATAATATATTTAATACTGAGAAATCAATTTACTGTGATTAGATGTGAAATCTTGTTTCTGATAGCAATACTACACTGTATACCATGTATGTTGTTAGCTACAGGACCTTATAAACTGAATTAATATACTCTTCAAAAAAAGTAGGGGAACTCTAATAAAGAAAGAAAGAAATGTTTTATTTAACGACGCACTCAATACATTTTATTTACGGTTATATGGCATCAGACATATGGTTAAGGACCATACAGATATTGAGAGAGGAAACCCACTGTCGCCACTTCATGGGCTACTCTTTTCGATTAGCAGCAAGGGATCTTTTATATGCACCATCCCACAGACAGGGTAGTACATACCACGGCCTTTGATATACCAGTCATGGTGCACTGGCTTACACCGACCGCGCATCGAGCGAGCGCTGTACCACTGGAAAATACCCAGGAACTCTAATAAGAATTTACAATTGCCAAAATTGTAAGGGATATTAGCTGTGTGGAATGGTTATATGATAATAGTGAATTAATTGGGCAAACATTACAACCGGTAGTTCAGTATTACAGTAGGTTTTATGACCACCAAAGATCTTGAAGGACGATTAGGATCAGAAGTGAAATTTGAAAGTTGACATTTTTTTACCAGTAAACAATAAAAATGACTAAAAACAAAACAATAACAACTGTATGATCAACAGAATGAAAAAGATTGACAGAAATAATGTTCCATAGTGATTAATCGACCTTCAAGGAAACTGTCAAAATCAAGAATGACACACCACGTACGTGTATGGGGCAACTGCATGATGCACGTGCAAACTATGGAATGTGTTTCGGTGTGTTAATAAACAGACCTGAACGTTCTTTACTAGGATGTCTGTGGTCAAAACGTATGCTCGGTCTAATAGTTGATATTAACATTAATATTTCAGGTTCCCCTACATTTTTTGAAAAGTATATATAATGCTAGGATAGGAGACTCAAATTAACAAAGTCCATGCATAACAAACAAGCCTTTTAATTAAAATATTTAATTCACCATTTCCTGTTACAAAGGCTTACCACTGTCCAGGGAAAACAACGGTTTTGGAGTTGTTGTTTTTTTTATAGTGTGTGTGTGTGTGTGTGTGTGTGTGTGTGTGTGTGTGTGTGTGTTTTTGTGGTGGTTGTTTTTTTTAATCTTCTTTGAATTTTTTTGGGACCAAATACAGATATAAAAGACTTTTTATTGTATTGTATTGTACTTTCTTTTTTTTTAAATCTAGAAAACATTAAAATTTTATATTCAAAATTATTCTTCATCAGGAAAAGCTGACTGAATACACTCAACAATTTTTTTATTTTTTATCAGACTTTTAAATCTACAAAACATTAACTATTCAAAATATCTTCTTTAAAAAAAAAAAATTAACACACACACATAAACAAAAAATTTATGTCTGTTTACAAAACATTAAAATTACATTCAAAATCTCTTCTTTGACATTTTGAATACTTTTACCTTTTATTAAATTTATTTAGCTCTTTTATCTTCAGAACAAATTTACAGCCACTGTAAAATATGTAAATACCACTTGCTTTAAAAGCTGGTAGCTACTACATGTATATTGAGACACCTCTCAAAACCTGTACCTCAGTAAACCGCAATACCCTCAAACACAGATGTTATTCAGTCTCTTTTTAATATTGGTACAGAACTTCTCTAAACCAGGTCATACCCTTAATACCAGACTTTTTTACTTGGTCCTGGAGCTGTCTGGTTTAGAAGGGTCTGGTTTATAAGGGTTTTACTGTAAAAAATTATCAAACCTTACATACATTATTCATAAGCTTCAGCCCTAAAGTGGCAATTTAATAACACGCAAATAAACATTTTATTACTTCCTTCTTCTGTTAGCATATTTCTTCCTGGTTGTGTAGATTGTTGTTTGCAATTCACGGCCAATTTGGCTGAACGTTCGTGACCCTCATTGCTCACGGGACTTGACTGTCACTTCATACAATATGCTATATAGAAAAGTGTAAAAGATTTTAATGTGATTTTTTGCCACCAATGTCACACACAATAGACTACTGTGATGTTTTATATTGAAAAGTGTAAAAGATTATAAACCGACTGTTTGAAAAAAAAAGACACACACAATGGTCTACTGTGTTATAAAAAAAATATAAATATTTATTGAAATGGACGAGATAACTTATAAAAGGTTTAACTCAAATTTAAGCCAAACAAAGATGTTAGCTATTTGACAAATGTTGGGAAACGTTTACATAATAGGCTAGACTAAAGGGTATGAAGCAAGGTAAATATACAACACAGATCTAAAGGAAGGAAGGAAATGTTTTATTTAAAATTTAATTTATTTACGGTTATATGGCATCGGACATATGGTTAAGGAACACACAAATAATGAGAGAAGAAAAGTGCTGTTGCCAATACTGAGCTACTCATGAGCTCACATTTTATTTACGGTTATATGGCATCGGACATAAGGTTAAGGACCACACAGATACTGAGGGAGGCTACTCTTTTCAATTAGCAGCAAGACATCTTTTACCAGCGCTCTACAAAGCGAGTAAAATACTCACCATGGCGACTAAAAACATTCCCTGGCGTCTAAAGAATAAAATCATATTCGCCAGTTGGCGACTGTCCAATAATTTTACCTTAATCTGTAAACAAAACTGGACATTGGAAAACACAGTGGACCAGTAGCAATTTATCTTCCATAAAACGTGTTTTCTATCAGTAGTTTATTTGAAAAATAAAAGTTTGAATTAAGTTAATCGGACTATGAATAACGGTGACGTTAAGAGGGGTATGATGTTATCTCCCTTAACTTGAATTTCAAGCGTTTGAAAATAATTCGGCCCCAGTTCACTTTTGAACCAAGTCGGTCCTGTCCCATTTAGAGCCAGGTTTTATTTACGTATTAAAATGAGATTGTTGAGTCACTGTGTGTCTTTACTTGTCTGTTTCAAACTCAAACGTTAATTATGTTAAATGTCGACTTATATATGCGTTATGCTGTGCTCCAATCGTGTCGTGCTTATCGTGATAACGGGTCCCTCCACAATAACGACGTCTCCAGTCGTGAATGTTGTTTTAATCACATCGGAAGTCATGTTCACCAGTGGAGGATGAAAACATTTTTATATTTTCATGACTCGACTTTAGATGGCATTAAAGACACAACTATTTACAAAACAGTATTTACAGATTTACAAGGCAATATGTGACAAAAATAAATATTATTTAAACCAAAAGTAAGGTAGCCGATTGGTAACTACATGTTGAAGCCTGGTAATTAATATCACAATTCTTTTATTTAACTTTTAATGAGTACTGCAATTTAAATGCATAACTTAGCAGTGCCATTAAAATAGTAATTCGCTTAATTTCGTTTAATAAAATGATTGGATACGGAAATTTTGATACCGATAGTTAATAGTCCTTCACTGTTTTAGTGGAACTGGACACAAACAGTAACTTGTAATTACTGTTTAACAACTAGGAATTACCCTTTCACAAGTTCATTCGAATGCGGTCCTATAATAACAATTACGGCATTAGTAATGTGCCGTAAAATGGCAGATATGAATCAATTTAATGACAAGTATATATTAGCTGGCTACTAAATATAAGTGGCTGGCGACTAAAATATTATACTTTACTGGCCAGGGAAGAGTAAATTTGAACTTGCTTTGTAGAGCACTGTTTACATGCACCAACCCACAGATAGGATAGCACATACCACGGCCTTTGATGTACCAGTCCTGGTGCATTGGCTGGAGTGAGAAATAGCCCAATGGGCCCACCTATGTGACAGTGTTTGAGATCATAAAATGTTATTTCATCCGGCCAGTAAATTCCTGTAATTTAATTTGAACTAGTGTCACTATACCAGCCACTAGTTTGCTTCAAACAATTAATAGGATGACAATTTTTGTGCGGAAATAGGGTATAGTCAACATATTTTGCTTCAAGCAATTATCAAATAGATTTACAGTCTGTTTCCTTTTTTTTTCTCAAAACAAATTGCAGACAGGCTGTAATGTCAGAGGTTGAAACAACAGACTTGATTTTATTATATCAACACATTTTTATTCAAGTAATTCTGATATAGATCTAGAGATTGTTTTATCTTTTTTTTCTCTGAAAACAAATTGCAGACAGACTATAATGTCAGAGGTTGAAACAACAGATTTTATTTTATTATTATCAACAAATTTTTATTCAAGTAATTCTTATATAGATCTAGAGATTGTTTTCCTCTTGTTTTTTTCTCAAAACAAATTGCAGATGGGCTGTATAATGTGACACGTTGGAACAACTGTATTTACATTTTATTATATAGTCATTTATTCAATCAAGAAGAAACTCCAATGTAGACGGGTTTTGTGGAATTAAATGGGTTTACTGGAGATATCTCAACTGATCAGTGATTGGTTAATTCTGACACTGAAGTAATCAGTGATTGGCTCGTAGGCTTACAAGGAAGTTATGTGCCAGTACGTACCTGTACATGGTGTATTACTTACTATCAAACAAAACAATGAAAGGATTATTTGATTAAACTATTACTGATATCTCATATTACGTTCATGTTAGTCTTATTCATCAATACAACAGATATGGCACACACAAGTGTATAAAAAACACCGGAATTTTACCAACTGTATATTCAAATGCAAACAAAACAGTCTGTGATACTTCATGTACAATTCAACGCACAAACAGCCTGGCCTACAATAAAATCCCTGTTATACCACATGTTAGTTTCAGCTAATGGTAAAAGTTGACAGGAATGTATTTTGATTCCTGCAGTCATGCAAATTTAGTCCTGTGCCTTTTGATGCAATACTGCATATAAAAGATCCCTTTCTACTAATGGAAAAATGTAGTGGGTTTCCTCTCTACAACTATATGTCTAAATTACCAAATGTTTGACATCCAATAGCTCTAGTGGCTTCGTTAAACAAAACAAACCAACAAAATCTGACACAAACAGGGGCGGGATCTGGCTCAGTCAGTAGAGCTTTCACCCGAGGTGCTTGGGTCAAAGGATCAAATCCCCTCTGTGGACCCATTCTGATGCCCCCCCCCCCCCCCCATTCCAACCAGTGTACCACAGTCCTTGACACTCCAGCCATGGTGCACTGGTTGGAACGGGAAAAGACAATTTAATAAACCCTCTCCGATTGGGTCTTTTTCCTGTCCCAACCAGTCAGTGTTTCTCCCAGAAAGAAAGAAATTTTGGGGTATGATACTATGGAATTGAATATTTGCTGAATGCCACTGCAGTTGACAAAGGGTATGGTGGGGCCTCCCCCAGAAAGAAAATGGGTTAGGCATTAAGAAAATCATACAGTAATGATAAGTCATTACTTTTGTCAAAATGTTAACTAAAAAAAAAAAAAGCTGAAAAAATGTTTGGGTATGCCTGTTTTACCCTCTGGCAGAAACCCTGCTGGTGTGTCAGGAACCATGGTGTATGCTGTCCTGTCTGAGGGAAGGTACATGTTGGGAATTCCTGGCTAATTAAAGGATGTCGTGTTTTGTCTACATGTTACAATGACCAAATGTCTGACATTCACGTTTGGATGTAGCTCATTAGTGTAACTCTCATCTGAGGTGCAACAGATTGTGGGATCAATCCCCCCTGATGGTCTGCTATATCAAAGACCCTGGTATGTACTGTCCTGTCTGATTGTTTTGGCAGGAGTAATCTGTACTGTCGGAAAGCAGGTTTTTTAGTCAGGTGCTTGTACAGTAGGATCAAACTTCCTAGTGAACCCATTTTCCAACTTTATTCTCCCATCTCTACTTAATAAATATGGTCTTATTAGCAGGGTGGTCTTATTAGTGGGTTACTATCATTTTAACTTGATTCCAAATTATATACAATTATAACATAACAAATAGATTGCAAATATCATTTAATTCAAATAAATGATATTTGCAGAGTGAGAACTAAAATAGAATTAAGAACTACCGGTAATGTCAATATAAAATA
>NC_054706.1:20556417-20666417 GCF_016097555.1 Gigantopelta aegis
GTTGTTAACAATTTGGTTCGGACAATAAGTATTTTTCATGGAAAGAGGTGAAAAAGTGCCTCATAGTCCAAGTTGTAAAATCACAAGTAAATGCATGATATTTGGAAATCTTTGGATATATTTGGGATTCGCCAAAATTAACTGGTTTTTTGACTTTATTTGGACGATGTATTTGCGAACTGCATAAACAGGTTCTTCAAGATCTCGGTCTATGTCAATCACATGATCAACTTTGAGCAGTATTGAAATTTGAGGATCGGTATCAGTATTTTTGGGGTGATTTACATCGGTACGGTATTCAGTATTGATACAATACCACAAGGCGCAATATTTTACGAGAACCGTTGTTCTGTCCGCGTGTCGGTTACGCAACTTTAAAATCACGAGAACATACATGTCAACTCTTACGGATTACCTGTAAGACTTACAGATTTTTTAGAATTTGAAAGCCTTACGGGCGTAGGACAAATTCCTTACGGGTAACACGCATTTTCAGGGTTTTTTGGTAGGACTTTCCTTTGGCACTGTCACGTAGCGTAGGCTATAATAAAGAACATTATAAATACTTATCATAGAGTTAGGGTTAAGGTTAGGGTTAGTGACAGTGCCAAAGGAAAGTCCTTCCGGTTTTTTTCATTATTATTTTTTACATAACTCGTCATCATCTAAGTAAGCCATCCTTCGTGATCCTTCGTGATTTTCGTTGTCCTTTCGTGAATTTTATGTACTTTATTTTTGCTGGTCAACCAGACTATGTTTTTATTATACATATATGAACATGGAAATAAAGTTATTGTATTGTATTGTATTGAATCGGAAAACGGCTATTTTGTTGTATTTATTTTGGACAAGAGGTGCCACCTAGCGGATATTATGTGCACTAATCAAAATTGTACTTGTTAATAGTCTCGATTTTCATTTTCATGTTGCCTTGAATTTAAAATCATCAGTTCCCCGTCCTTTTGCAGCTCGCTTATGGATTTTTGTCCACAGTCTTACAGGTGTTGATCAGTAAAGGTTGGCATCAATGCACCAGAACGGTATTAGGTCGTTTCGCCCTTATTCCCGATCGCCCCGTGTCGTTTCGCCCTCTATACAGGGTCGTTTCGCCCTCATGTTTATGTTTGTGGATGATGAATAAATTTGTTTACGTGACTCTAGTTGCAAATCAGATATAGGTTATCAATTTGTAACCCTTTATCAACCATAAACACCATTTATATGTATATGTTATTATGTGCAATATTTTAAAGAACCCCTCCCCTCACACCATTCCCAGTTCCTACGGGCCTGATGTATTTTATATTAATAAGTACATAGACTAGCCTACACAATGATATTGTCGATAGGACATATTAGTTATAAAGTGCTTTGGTGTGTGTGTGTGGGGGGGGGGGGGGGGGGGGCGACGCTTTTTTGCAAATTTGCGAAATTGGCCTCTGTAATATCCAATGACGTGTCATATTTACATCTATGCTTAAGAAGAAGATTTATGATGAAATATTAAAAGGTCCATTTGCTTCAGTTTACATTTAAATACATGCAGTTTTCTGCTGTCTGCCATTTTGGGTTTTTATGGAATACTCTTCAAGAGGGGTGAAAGACTAAAATATTAATATAAAATCAAAGATCTCTAGTGGTATCTTTAAACAATCAAATAATATTAATAATAATAAAATAATATGACGTCATCACATTTGCATTTATATCATAACATGTTATTACATTCAACGGTTGTTAGATTAAGTCATATCCTTTCATCCCTCTTGTCGAATATTCCATAAAAAGTCAAAATGGCAGCCGGCACAAAATTACATGCATTTTGCCCTATGCGATCTCAGCGAAGTCGATACAGGTGACATGGTTATCATCTAGTATGTGGAATCCATGTCATTGTAATTGTTTTTTCAAGATTTCTGTCTGGACAAAATGTGGGTAAAATCTAACGAAAAATAAAGGTAGGAGCAATTTATTGTAGTTGTCCACATTTTGTTTCGGACTTCACGTTTAAGTCTACAACCTTGTTGCCTGTTAGGTGACTATTACGACAAAATTATTATGGGTAAAATAATTTTTATATACCAAATTTTGCATACTAGTACCATCCGAATATATAGGGGCGAAACGACTCATAATGGAGGACGAAACGACTCATTCTCGGGGCGAACGTGAATAAGGGCGAAACGACTCGGGGTCGAATAGGAATAAGGTCGAAACGATCCGGATTCCACGAGAACCGCCAATCAGTTACGTGGTGAACAATTACATTCTAAAATTAAAAGTACCAGGTACTATATATATCAGTAATGAAAGTAAAAAATCTGTTTATGTTTTTGAACCACCAATGTAGTACAGAACCGTAGTTTGGGTGTTTTGGGATTAGGTAGGCCTAACTCATCGGTTACGAGAACTATATTCACGTAACCGATTGTTATAAGTAAAACTCACGTGAACCGACTTCCGGTTACCAATTTTTTTTTTAATATTGTCCCCTGCAGTCGGTAATATTTCTACATAATAGAAAAATTGATTAGCAATTACTGTTTAATGTTTTAAAATTGTTCATGTAACTGAACAATGGGTTACTCAAGTAAAACTCCTGTGAACTAACTTCCGCTAACATAAAATTTTGAAATATTGTCCGCTGATACCAATACTGATATCGAGCAGTATTTTCGGTATACTTGAGGTATACCTGAAGTAAGTCTCACCCGCTAATTTCATCTAAATAAAATCAAATTCCACACACTAGGCCCTCATCGTCTCTCTTCTTTTCAGCTATTTTGCATTGGTCAGATATATTGATCGAAATTTGTTCACGATTTACTAAATGGCGAATAACCGTTTTCAATTCCGAAATTTCTGCATTTTGAAACTTGCTTGATACGATAAATTGGTATTGACATGGTACCGATACTGAACGGTAAATATATGGTATACGACCCATCTCTATTAAGTTGTTGATACGATTGTAATCACTCTCAACTTGACCAGCGATGAAGGTGGAAGTTATCTCATGCGCTTTCGACTTACCCCCACACCTGGGGGGACTGATCGCTAGTTATGGACAGCTGTTGGAGTACCGCGTCGCGTACACCGGGTCACGGGCAACTGTGACCTTGGTGTATGGCGACGCGGCTACAGCCAAGAGGAAGGGAACCAGGAAGAGGAAACGTGATGGATCGACTGGAGGCAACTCGCCACAATCAACCAGACCGACTGTACAGATGCGGCAAGTGGAGCAGCCAACAAATGCACCGCGGCCAGCGTCACCTGCTCCTGCCCGTCGTTCGTCTGCGTCGAGACCCCCCCCCCCCCCCCCCACGGGGGACTCCGCGACGGCGACTTTGGATGTTGGAGTTCAGGGCTAGAAATGAAAAAAAAAAATTCTACATGCACTAAAAATAAGGCAACTTTTATTATTCGGCAATAGGCTACCTATATTTATTTATTAACAGTACCGGAACGTTATACAGCTGCGTTTATTACTGATTCTTGATCAAATTTGAAAATTTCACCCAACGTAAACTCCTTACAGAAATCTATAATAGGCCTATTACAAAAACGTACGAATATTTGTGTTTTGTATTAAGCAAGTTATTAACTTTTTTAACTCGATAAGATCTGTTGGTATAATATAAATTAGCCTACGGAATTCGACAAGAAGTCGCGATTGAAATAATCACTGGCCGACTTCGAGTCAACTACGCGAGTAACGGACCTGTACGTTCGCAATCATCTGATTAAGTGCCCATATCTGAGGTCGAAAATGTTCAAGGCAGTTACGTAGCCCGAGTACTCTGACTGTAAGAGAGCTAGACGGACATTTGGAAACACGCTCTCATTACAGTCAGAGACCAACCTATGTCTTTTTTTGGCAATTCCTGACTACCAAACGGTAGGCAACGAGTCCCGCTCTAATACCACAACAATCCTATGTTTGACGTCAAATACCTTTACATCAATCATTTTCGAGTTAAGTGATACAAAAAAATCCACATATTAATCACTAATACACATACTACAGAAAGAAACCCGACAGCACCCACATTCAGCTACGCTTCGTGACACTCCGTCGCAACAATTGCAAAGCTCGGCGATCTATTTCGAGACTGGGCGATTCCGCCTTGTGCAGCAGTTACAGGGGTCGTCTCATAAGAGGAGGCAGTACGTAGCACATACTTTTGCCGTATCCTGTCGATAACACCCCAAATGTATCCTTCAAATTCAAAATGGAATCAATAATGTGTAATTGTTTTGGTTTAATGACGTAATGAAATCCAAATTCATCCAAAACGGCATTAGCCAACTCTTCCATGTTGTAACTTCGCTTGATATGAGACGGCCCCTGTAACTGCTGCACAAGGCGGAATCGCCCAGTGCGCGATCACGTGGTCTACGTCTCGAAATAGATCGCCGAGCTTTGCAATTGTTGCGACGGAGTGTCACGAAGCGTAGCTGAATGTGGGTGCTGTCGGGTTTCTTTCTGTAGTATGTGTATTAGTGATTAATATGTGGATTTTTTTGTATCACTTAACTCGAAAATGATTGATGTAAAGGTATTTGACGTCAAACATAGGATTGTTGTGGTATTAGAGCGGGACTCGTTGCCTACCGTTTGGTAGTCAGGAATTGCCAAAAAAAGACATAGGTTGGTCTCTGACTGTAATGAGAGCGTGTTTATGTCCAAATGTCCGTCTAGCTCTCTTACAGTCAGAGTACTCGGGCTAGGCAGTTACGGTACTTTGTATTGATCACAGATCTGGCGGAGTTCAAATTGTCAGTGACAACAACAACTGTGTTATGCGCGTGGATACCCCAAAGTCGGTCTCGACCACGGATATAACCGAGATATTGCCGGCAATTTTCGCAAATATATTTCACGGAAATGACCGAAAGGGCGCCATTGTTGTAAGTAGGATTATGGGATACAAAATGGATGCGCCCATAAGATAAAAGTTATCGTTTTCATGTGGCGAACAGATTACGAAATGCATACGCAAAATTCAACAACTTGAGTCTGAATCTGGTAGGCAACAGGATACGCAATACACAGTACTTGAAAAATATTAGCATGCACCGCGTGCACCCAGTTTTAAAAGTTACATCCACACGCAAAAATCAGCATGCACCGGTGCATGTACTAACTGCATTTCGTAGCAAGCATTTTTTTAGTTCATCAAGATAAACGTCTCCGGCACGATATTTATTATTGTGATGTTTATTGCTGTGCCGTAACGTTTATCCATTGGATCGAATTTTCCATTTGCAATCACGATTTAATAAAATCAGGCATATGTGCTTTATTTAAGAGCCTCAACACGTACAACAACATATTTTAATAAATTTTAGACAAAAATATTAAGTACAATACCTTTGGTAACCTTTCCAGGATTAGATGTTTGAAAGCTATTTTTATCCTGGCATATCGAAAATGCGGAATGAAAATTTTGCGGAACGAGAATTATTCGTATCAAGCATTTTACGTACACCCAGTAAAAAGAAATATTGCGGAACTGAATGGAATTGATTATTAAATTTATTTATTTTGTTATTTTTGTTTCTACATATGTGCTTTGTGTTGGTTGCATTATATGCATTGTTAATAATATTATCACATTAAAGTTTTGGGGTGTATTATTCTTTTTTATTATTATTAAAAAAATAATGATTGTTAGTACAGGTCATTACTTATTTTAAGGCCTTCATTATTTACTTTTTCCAAAATTATTATTTCCTTTAGTAATTGTTTTTAAATATTATTATTACAGGCCATTGCTTACATGTGTTTCAAAGGTTTTTTTCTATTTTTTTCTCTTCTTTTTTGTTTTAATTTCATTTCTTTTTTTTAGCTATAATTACTGGTCATTAGTTATTTTAGGAGTTTTATTCAGTTAAATTTAATTGTTATTATTAATTTATTATCAATTAATTGATTTTTAAACAATATTATTCATTAAATAAGTTTATTTATTTATTATTATAAAACGTGATATTCCATTAAATATCGTGGAATAAACTCGTGAACCCGAGACGAATAATAATTAAAATAATCCGATTCCACCAACAGTTTTCAATCACATTTTAAATATGCTCACAATGGCCGGCGGGAATATTCGAGATTTTGTTCATAACTGAAAATTGGATTAATGCAGGATTACTATTTGGACAAACTGTCTATTTATGCATAAAACGTGACTCGGGAAGTTTTCTTTATACAGTAAGTGTTTATATTTATTGGTACATCTCATATTTCGCCACGAAATAATTAATTCCATGGTTGTATCGATTCCGCCTGAAATCTGGGCGGAAACAGCACGCTTGTTTTTGCTGTTCAAGTTGTAAACATCGGGTCCAATAAATGTCAAAATGTTAAAAAACGGACCGTAGATGTTTACCTTGGTGAACTAGCATTTTTTAGTAATGTAAACTGAAGCAAATGGACCTAATTAGAAGAAAAACACACAAATTGTAATAATATTTCATCATAAATTTTGTTCAGCATAGAATTAGATGTAAACATGACACGTCAATGGATATTCCAGAGGCCAATTTCGCAAATTTGCAAAAAAGCGTCTCCTCTTCACCAAAGCAAGATATAATACTTTATCAAAAAACTAAAATTAACACTTTTCTTTGTTATCTTAACTAGTAATCCTCCAAGTTTTAATGTGTTTGGTTAAACAGTGTATTTTTAATTATTTTGCAAATGTGTTGCCCGTCTGCCAAAACTGTCCACAGCAGGGCACAAAAACACAGAAATGTTGGAAAATATTATGTTGTCAATGTCACATACTGACAATCACTTTACAACTAATATGTCCTATAGACAATATCAATGTGTAGTCTGCATTAATTATTAAAATAAAATACATCAAACCTGTAGGAACTGGGGTGGTGTAGTGGGAATGGCGGGCCTACAGGCTTGTTCTCCATCCCACACTTAAAGACAAAATGTATGTTTTAAATTTTCACTACTCCACATAAATAAAGATGATATAAAGATGAAATCTAGTTTGTATCCCTCACTAGAGACTGTATCCGTATCCCCCCCCCCCCCCCCCCCCCCCAAACATACACACACACTTCAAATATTGTTCCTAGAGGCCTGTACAAATGTAAACAATATGTAGAGGCTGAGGTTAGGAGCCAGTTTTATCTTTAGGATTTTGTAATCATGATTTCAAACCAACTGATTACGGTAGTTTGCTCCACATACTGACAGAAAACACATTTGTTATTATATATTGGAATAAAACAAAAATAATTACAATATATCCAGCGTTATTTTCTTTAATCATTCATGGAGGAAAAAGGAAGTCCTGGTGAAAATATATTGCAGGTAAAACAAAACAAAATAATATATAATACTTATTCCAAGTGGTAACTATTGTAAATTTTGCTTTAAATTGCTAGATGCCAAAAGTGATTAATTATATTATTTTATGGTAAGAGTCGAATATTAGACAACCAATTGTTTCAACCTGTGCTAAAGGTAGCAGACTTTCTGCCAGAACATAATTCAAGGGTACGTAATAAAAACGAAATATATTTAAAGGCATATATTGGGTGGTTAATTTATGGGTTTGAAATGTTGTTTTATTGGACATTTTATTATGTAATGTACTTTTACAAATTTTAAACAGCAATTCTCTTACTATAATCTAACTAAAAATCAAACAAATTATATCCATTACTTTCTGAGAATTTTGGGTACATACCGTATATCTTCGCCTGTAAGTCGATCTCGGCTATAAGTCGAGTCCCTAATTTCAAGCCCTGAAAACGTATTTTTTTATTGACCCGTTTATAAGTCGACCCATGAAAAACAACTTATAAATATTTAAGTATTTCTTATTTTCAGCACATGAGAACAATAATGTACAATATTTGAACAAAAGAAAATTATTTTACAAACTTCGGTTTTCACGTTTTGTACATCACAAACAAGTAACATAGCATCAAAACGAAATATTCCCTTAGTAGATAGTGAAAGCTGTTTGGCTGTTACTGTATGGCACTGTACAGCATCGTTTTGTGCACAGACAACAACTTTATTTATAAACACTGACAACAGATCACTACAATAAAACTGAAAGTATCAATTAATCACATGTTTTGCCGCCATATTAATACATGTAAGGAGGATAACTCTGGAAAGTACACTGGTTTTTATGTAAGTCCCTATTGCTCTAGTGAACTGCAGATATCAGTCTAAGCTGATTTGAGGGAAAGCTCAGTAATATCAGGCCTCAGACCACAATTAATTTCGCTATATGTTTCTATATAGCCTTAGTGGCTATAACATTTTTATTAATATCAGCAGGCCCGTGAAGTTTTGTATGTACCTTTGCCTGCATGGGGGACACACGCCCTGAAAAGGACAACCCCTGTTGTCCAGCTCTTTCTCCCAGCATATTGGTTTAAACAGACACCCTCTAAACCAGGCCGGAGTACACCCATTTTACACAAAAAGCACTACTTTTGCATGGGCCGGAATTACCACAAACAAGTCTTCAATGTCAACAAGTTAGACATGTTTACAAACTACATGCTATCCCCTGTCACTTCAGTCAAACAGTTGCCACTTCATAGCTGTCTGCCATGAAATAATCACAGTCAAACAGCAGACTACTTGCGCGGTGAAACTTCCGGATTTTGGACAACCAAATGGGAAGATAACTGTAATCTGAGGCCTATCAGTCCATTTTTTTTCCCCTAAAAACTGGCCCACACTAATGCATTCCAATGATATACATATTAAAGCAATGCTCGGTAAGTATCGGTATGTCACCTTTAAACTGAGAGTATACAGAGGCTGTGTTAAAACACCTACCACAGTGCCTTGCCATGGCCAATTTTAGCAATGGAAACTTGAGGGACACCAACTTCAAAATGTAATAACTTTATCAAATTTTGGAATTTCTTCATACAATGAGCAGCTATTTTTTCTTCTACATATGTTCTATCTGCACAGTGTTGTCTTGGAAAGATTTTGAAATATTTAAAGGAAAAAAAATCAATCATTAGATTTTACTTCATTTTTAATTAAATATTAAACTTAAATTTAAATTTTTGAAAAAAAAATAATCTAAAACTGTAAAATTTTGCATTTTAGATATGATAAGTGGAGGCTTAGTAAAGATATGGTGACTGAATTCATGATACATTATTAGAAATGTGTCAGAGGGATGGTGAAAGTCACAAAATTGGGGCCATTTGCAACAAATGTTTACACACTAATTTCAGGGAAAATTAGACATGATAGGCCTCATATTCTATTTTGACCTGCTGTATTTACTTAATCTACTTCATTTACTGTATTAGACATGTAGCCACTTTGTAAAAGGCAAAACAGTCCATATAAATGCATATTAATATGAATATGCCCTACAGATATTACTTAGGTATACACCATAATATTTTTTTTTGTTGACGACAACTTTGAAAATGAAGATTTTGTTACAAAATGCTGATATAAATCCTACCAAGAGGTACTTGCACCATATTTGTCAGTTTCCAGTGATAACTGTTAACAAGTGTAGTCCTGTGCCAGTGTCTGGGATACCTCAGTGTAGTATTTCTTGATTGGAAGGATGTTTGTAGTAATGACCACTGAATATGCATTATGGATTATTCTGCCATATGTATTACAAGCCAAATGTTAACCTTTTTGGCACATTTTCTGCAATAAACTTGACAAGTATACCAGCATCTGATTACTGAACACAATAAATACATTCAGACAGCATAGAATATTAGCCTATTAGATTTTCTAAGGATAAAAGACCATTTTTGAAAAATGACTGAAGTGTGTAATTTACATAAATGTAGGTGAAATGTATTATTAGAGTACTTAATCTTGTTAAAAACTGTATACTATTTATTTAAAGTGTTTAATTACATTTAGTAGTGATATATTCATTATATTTAGATCTTCTGTCCAATTGCAATAATTGAGAAACTCATTAAAATTCAATATGTCAAAAAAATCAAAATCTCAATATTGACTAACAAAATCCAACTTTTGCTCTTTTTTACCAAATTATTAGCTCAAAAATGTGTTAAAAAATATTGCAACAACCTGTAGTAACATCAGAGGTCATTTTATGCTATTTTGGAGGATATTGAAATTTAAAAGTTGAAACTTTTAATTTTAATTTTTAATAAATTCAAAAAAAAAGTTTTTTAATTTAATAAAATATTTAGAAAATAAATAAATTAGTTTTCATATTCCTTGTGGTATGCACAATCAGTCTGTGTAATTTCACCTCTCTTGTTATAATACTTTCATCAGAATCAAGCATTTAACCGGTGTAATGTGTGAACTATATCAGGCCTCAGACCACAATTAATTTCGCTATATGTTTCTATATAGCCTTAGTGGCTATAACATTTTTATTAATATCAGCAGGCCCGTGAAGTTTTGTATGTACCTTTGCCTGCATGGGGGACACACGCCCTGAAAAGGACAACCCCTGTTGTCCAGCTCTTTCTCCCAGCATATTGGTTTAAACAGACACACCCTCTAAACCAGGCCGGAGTACACCCATTTTACACAAAAAGCACTACTTTTGCATGGGCCGGAATTACCACAAACAAGTCTTCAATGTCAACAAGTTAGACATGTTTACAAACTACATGCTATCCCCTGTCACTTCAGTCAAACAGTTGCCACTTCATAGCTGTCTGCCATGAAATAATCACAGTCAAACAGCAGACTACTTGCGCGGTGAAACTTCCGGATTTTGGACAACCAAATGGGAAGATAACTGTAATCTGAGGCCATATTCATGAAGTTAATCACCGACAAAACATTGTTTGAACAACCATTAATGCCAGTGACCAGATTTCAAAATAAACTCAGGCAACAGGAAGTTAGTATTGTTTACATTTTTGCTATTAGTGATGACTGTTATTTTAACTAAGTGGACTGTTCTCTTGACATGTGAGTGAGATCGCACGCCTTTTTGCATAACCAAAACCATTCTAATGCCAAAAAAAAAAAAAGGTTATAAAAAATAAATGTGTCAAATTAACATATTTGAGTATATATACAGGGCATACTTCAATAATAAAACTTGTAAAATAATCCCCAAAACGGTAATATTTTTGGGTGAATTTTTTTTACCCTCTTATTAGCCCGAGTACTCTGACTGTAAGAGAGCTAGACGGACATTTGGACATAAACACGCTCTCATTACAGTCAGAGACCAACCTATGTCTTTTTTTGGCAATTCCTGACTACCAAACGGTAGGCAACGAGTCCCGCTCTAATACCACAACAATCCTATGTTTGACGTCAAATACCGTTACATCAATCATTTTTGAGTTAAGTGATACAAAAAAATCCACATATTAATCACTAATACACATACTACAGAAAGAAACCCGACAGCACCCACATTCAGCTACGCTTCGTGACACTCCGTCGCAACAATTGCAAAGCTCGGCGATCTATTTCGAGACGTAGACCACGTGATCGCGCACTGGGCGATTCCGCCTTGTGCAGCAGTTACAGGGGCCGTCTCATATCAAGCGAAGTTACAACATGGAAGAGTTGGCTAATGCCGTTTTGGATGAATTTGGATTTCATTACGTCATTAAACCAAAACAATTACACATTATTGATTCCATTTTGAATTTGAAGGATACATTTGAGGTGTTATCGACAAGATACGACAAAAGTATGTGCTACGTACTGCCTCCTCTTATGAGATGACCCCTGTAACTGCAGCACAAGGCGGAATCGCCCAGTCTCGAAATAGATCGCCGAGCTTTGCAATTGTTGCGACGGAGTGTCACGAAGCGTAGCTGAATGTGGGTGCTGTCGGGTTTCTTTCTGTAGTATGTATATTAGTGATTAATATGTGGATTTTTTTGTATCACTTAACTCGAATATGATTGATGTAAAGGTATTTGGCGTCAAACATAGGATTGTTGTGGTATTAGAGCGGGACTCGTTGCCTACCGTTTGGTAGTCAGGAATTGCCAAAAAAAGACATAGGTTGGTCTCTGACTGTAATGAGAGCGTGTTTATGTCCAAATGTCCGTCTAGCTCTCTTACAGTCAGAGTACTCGGGCTACCCTCTTATAACTATAAGTCGACCCCCAAGTTATAAAATAATTTTTGGGTGAAAAAATTTGACTTATAGGCGAAGATATACGGTACATGTTCTTTCATTTTCACGTTGTAAATGTAGCCTACCAAATTGTCATGTTTATGTACTAGTATTACATTTATACTTTTAGTTTACAACTGTCACACTGAAAACATTTGGCCCATAACTGTATTTAGTCAAATATGAGGCAAAATCTAGACTAAAAATTATTTATGCGAGCTCATTAAATCTTTTTGACACTTTATTTATTTTATTTTGGCATCAATCAGTCTTGTTTATAATAGCAATATGTTTGCAAGTTTGAGATTCTGTGTGCGCTATGAAAGAAACAATCTTACAATTAGTGGCGAAAATTTCAAAAGTTATGTCCCTTGGTATAAAAATCTCGGTCAATCATAATTACTTTAATAAATCAGTTCTTTTACTTACAGTGGTTTAAATTTATGTTAGTGACATAAATCGGTTCCTTCAAATATTGCACATAATAACATATACATATAAATGGTGTTTATGGCTGATAAAGGGTTACAAATTGATAACCTATATTTAGGAAAATAATTTTACCACTTTTGATTTGCAACTAAGGTGCTAAAGTCACGTAAACAAATTTATTCATCAATCTAGTTTACGAAAACTACCGATTTTTAACGGTTAAGTCGGTCGTTAATGACCGTAAAGCTGTAATCGACATGTTGGTATTCGGGTTCGTGTTTTTGGCGAAATGATAAAACGAGTTTAGAGTTGCGGCCCTTTGCTTGGTGGTCGCTACATTTCGAGCCTTGGAGTTGCCAAGCGGAAGGCCGTGGCCCCCCCCCCCCCCCCATCCCGGGGGACCAACCAGCCAAGACGCGGCCTTCCGCTTCCGCCAGGGACGACTGGCAGCTCGCGAAAAGGAAGATCAAGAGCCAGTACTCAAAGTACTTGGTGGGTGACGTCTCCGATCCCGACAGACTGCCAGGTGGGATCGACGAGGTCAACTTTAAGACGTTCCGAGATGGCAACCAGATCGCCATCCACACGAAGGATCTACGGGGAGTGGGGCAGGTCCTAGTGGTCACCTCGCGCCGGGATGGACTGTACAGACAGGGAATCCTCTACAACGAGATGGACAATCACACCGTCCATAGGATTATCAAGGTCATCGCCGGCGCCCAGCACCTCCAGCTAGTGACCTGCTTGCGGACCCACAGCTACAGGAAGCTGGTGCCTCTTTTCAATGAGGAATACATCATCGCCTCCCCGTAGACGCCAAGCTTACCTAGGACAGGTAACCTCCTTTTTTGGGCTTAGTTGGACTTTAAAATGTTTTGGCTGTGGCTCAAAATTCTTATGTTTATTTTTTTATAAATAGTCCAACGCACTTAATTTTGGCGCCCGTTCAGTTGCTCAAATCACCTTAAAACCTTTTAGGCCGAGCAGTCAGATATATTTTTGGATTTAATTTCTTAGTCCGGACATGATTGGGGTGCAGGTTATTCTCCGTCGACTTAGGCTTTTAGACCGTTACTAAATGTTTTATTCCAAATTCCGCCCACTTCAAACTTACCCCTCTCGTCCCGGACTTGGTCACTGGCGAAAGTCAGAGATTAAGCCCGTGATAGGCGTGCGTGAAGCTCTCGTGGCACATTTGCACGTTAAAACTTTACCCAAACCCGAACAGTTGTAATGCTTTGTTAAAAACATATTTTTTTCCCTTTTATTAGTTTTAAATAAAGTGTTTTATAAGGTGTATACAACAAAACATTTTTTAACTCTGTGTATAATGGATCCATGGGCGGATCCAGAACATATTTTTGGGGGGTGGGGGACCAAGAAAAAAGGGGCACATTGAATCATTAAAAGGGCATCTTAATAAAAGCTTTAATATTTGAAGTTAATATGAATGCGTTTGTGTATATATCACTGTACGAACAGAAGTGTACACTAAATGACTAGTTGCGGTTTTCTGGACCACTAGCTACATTAATAGAGAGATTTTTTTTAAGTGGGGTGGGCTAATGATCAGGGTGGTTCTTAAGCATGACACGATGTGCCTTGACAGAGGGCGCACAGCACCCAAGATGTGTAGGTGGGTCTGGGTGCATGCTTCCCCATGGAATTTAAAAATTGGATGGTTTTTAAACGCCTTGGCATCTGGACTCAGATTACAGTTATTCCCATTTGGTTGTCCAGAAATTTGTATGCGCAAGTAGTCTGCTGTTTGACTGATTATTTCATGGCAGACAGCTATGAAGTGGCAACTATTTGACTGAAGTAGACAGGGGAGAGCATGTAGTTTGTAAACATGTGTAACTTGTTGACATTGAAGACTTGTTTATGGTAATTCTGGCTCATGCAAAAGTAGTGCTTTTTGTGTAAAATGGATGTACTCCGGCCAGGTTTAGCGGATGTGTTTGTTTAAACCAATATGCTGGGAGAAAGAGCTGGACAACCTTGTCCAGGGGTTGTCCTTTTCAGGGTATGTGTCCCCTGGGCAGACAAAGGTACATACAAAAATCCATGGGCCTGCTGATATTAATAAAAATGTTATAGCCACTAAGGCTATATATACACAAAGAAACAAGTTAAGCACCTCCTGTATTTTTCACAATGACTTGTCTTACAAGGTTTGGCGTTGAAAGCCTGATAACATAACCTCGGAAAACCACATGTGTTTTGCAAGAATACATCTTTGACAGTAAGAAAACATAACAAGTGTATCCAATTTTGAAATTTTAATCATGATTCATTCTGAGAAGAATTCCAATATGCTGTATTTGAGCCAAAAACTGAGGCACAATAAGTATGGAGGTGCAGAGTCAGAAACACAAGTCAACATCATGATTGATGATGAAAAATGTCATTTGAAGTTCACAGATGACATTCATGACACAAATCATCAATAACGGGTAAACCCACCACGTGCCCGGATGACAGCTTCCACCCTTCGTTTCATCCCTCCAGTAAGTCGTCTTATCTGCTGCATGGGCAACTGCTGCCATTCTCGATGAAAAGCTGCCTCTAATTGTGCCAGAGTCTGTACAGGTGGGGTCAGTGCCTGTACTCAACGCCCCAAGATGTCCCAAACATGCTCTAGCGGGTTTAGGTCAGGACTCATGGCCGGCCAGGGCAGGGTCGTCACAGCTTCAGTTTGGAGTAAAACTGTTATTACTCGGGAACGATGTAGCTTTGTCATCCATGTACAGAGGTCTGGTGGCGAGTGGATGGTTGTCAAAATGCGGCACAACAATTGGTTGCAAGACGTTACGAATGTACTGATCACCATTGAGGTTGCCTTGGGTGGTGACAAGATCCAGCTTACAATCATGTGATAGGTAAACCCCAAACTATTACTGAACCTCCACCATACAAGGTCATAGGTCGTATGTTCCTGGGTGTGTAGACAGCATTTTTATGTCTCCAAACTCTCAGTCGGCCATCTGTGACATGGTGCAGGAACCGGCTTTCGTCGGACCAATGGACTCTTCGCCAGGACCTCTGATTCCAACCTCTCTGGGCCAAACACCACGCTAAACAGCGTCTCTCATGATGATTAGCAAGAAAGGGATGCTTGATGACCCTTCTGGGCTTCAGTCCTCACTGTTCTGGCTGACATCCGTCTATTGGGTAACCATTGGCTCTTCAGAACAGGAGACGTAGCAAAGGGTTGATGACGTACGAGCCGAAGCAGGGCCCTGCCCTTGCGCTGTGACGTCAGACGCGGTCTCCCTGACCGTGGGAGATCCTTTACAGCATTGGTACGCCCGTGTTTTCGTATCGGTCTGCTGATTATGGTGTAATGATACCCCAGTTGATATTAAATACGCCATCTTTGGGTCTCTGATAACCTTTGACGTGCCATATTCAACGATTAAACTTCAACAATGCAAGACAGTGATGTTAAATGGCAACAATTGCAGTGTATTGATACTGCATTTTGAGCAAAGCATGGGTGGCATGATGGACGTGCATGTCGTTCTGTTGTGGGAGGTCGCAGTTGTCATTGTACTCTCCTATTATTTCAATGGAACACCATTCTTGACATATTCGTCACGTAATTTGCACGAATGGGGCTATTTCAGTACTAATTACGTCTAGGGGTGCTTAACTTTTTTCTTTGTGTATAGAAACGTAGCATAATTAATTGTGGTCTGTAGCCATCTGAATTGCAAAATTAGCTATTTTTAAACAACAATTTTAAAACTATTTTAAGCATTATTTTGCATAGTATTATAAGTTATATAACCAAAGAATGTTTTTTGGGGTTGTTGTTTTTGCATCTTAATATCAAAATTGCCCATTTTCAGACAGTGATAAAAACCTCTTTTGGAGTTTTATAACCCCCAAATTTTTATTTAGAAGAGTTCAAACCCGTTGCTCTTAGATCTCAATCCCTAAATCGTGATTTTTAGTGTTGATCGCTGTCGAAATGACCAGGGGCGGGAGAACAGATGAGGGGGACCCGAGAAAAAGCCATATACATTTGTAATCAACTTTGCTTCATATATAAGTATGACTATCATATATTTCATTGTAATTTGACTTGTATTAATGTATTTCTAGTGACGGCTGTCTAATGGCATACGTACATGAAAAGGATACAAAGGGGCACTTGTAAATTAACACTTTAAAGGGCACTATTATAGGGACAGCTCTGTCTAGGTAGGGCAGATATACATAAAAACTATACAAAGGGACACTTGTAAATTATAGCTTTAAAGGGCACTATTATAGGGACGGCTCTGTCTAGGTAGGACAGATATACATAAAAACAATACAAAGTGACACTTGTAAATTAAAACTTTAAAAGGTACTATTCTAGGGACGGTTCTGTCTAGGTAGGGCAGATATACATAAAAACTATACAAAGGGACACTTGTAAATTATAGCTTTAAAGGGCACTATTATAGTGACGGTTCTGTCTAGGTAGGACAGATATACATAAAAACGATACAAAGGGGCACTTGTAAATTAAAACTTTAAAAGGTACTATTCTAGGGACGGTTTTGTGTAGGTGGGGCAGATATACATAAAAACTATACAAATGAGCACTTGTAAATTATAGCTTTAAAGGGCACTATTATAGGGATGGCTCGGTCTAGTTAGGGCAGATGTACATAAAAATGACAGAGCCTATTGTTCATTAGTAATTTTTAAGATCCATACAATTTCAAAGCAAAAACTATTAGGCTATCATTATGATACTTTGATCACAGAAAATTAAGGCGCTCTTACTCACCTTAAACACTGAACTCCATTGAGAATCAGTAACACAGACATACATCTGCAAGCTTGCACATACAGGCATAACTTAACTTCATGCAGCTGAAAATGCTTACGTGCATAACAATTTTTATACAAACAAAAAGTGCACTTGAACATTTTGAGGGCACTTGAAAAATTTGGTCCCCTGCCCTGGATCCCTCTTTGGGATCATGTTTATTGACTACCTAGGATATCAAATATGTATTCATAATGGTGATATATTCTAAGAATAATTTATTTGTTTATTACAGTCAGTCTGTTGCTGATTTATTGCTGTTGCTGTTACTCTATGGCTGTTAATTAATACATTGAAATGGCTTCAGCATTGATGTTGTTTTATCGGTTTTCACCAGGTATCATTTGTCGTATTCAAACCTTTAAATGTATAGTTGCTGTCTTCTAGTATTAAATGGAAAGACTGCAATCACTTGATGTTAAATCCCTGTTTTAGTGTAATCTTCCCCACCGCCGAATTACATCATCAAGGTTGTTTGACTCACAACAGTGCTTTACATTTTAATGTACCAGGCAAGTGATGAATAACTTGTAGTTAACCTTTGCGAGTGATGAATAACTCCTTGTAATTAATCTCCAGGTGAATGATGAATAACTCCTCATAATTAATCTCAGGCGAGTGATGAATAACTCCTCATAATTAACATCAGGTGAGTGATAAATAACTCCTCATAATTAATATCCTAGCTGCGAGTGATGAATAACTCCACATAAATCTCCAGGTGAGTGATGGATAACTCATTAATTTCTAGGTGAGTGATGAATAACTCAATTTCCAGATGAGTGATGAATAACTCATTAATCTCCAGGCGAGTGATGAATAACTCCTCGTAATTAATCTTAGGCGAATGATGAATAACTCTTCATAATTAGCTCTTGGTAAGTGATTTGTTTTCCAGAGGAAAAATCTTGAGCAAAGTCTGCACACAATAATAAAAAGAAGTTTTCAGTAGCACATACTGAACAGTCACTGAATCAATATAATAATATTCAAACACTAGAGCCGGCTGAGGCTAAAGCAGTTTCATTTCAAACAATATAATGGGAGGTGCACTGTTACCATAAAATTAAAGTGCGCGATCACATACCTCATGATATTATGATGGACTGTCACAATCATGTCCCACTCAAGATTAGTTAGCCCTGGTATTTAGTTGACCTTCTAAAAGTTACTTTTATTGCTTGTCAGGCCTTTAGATCTCACTAATTTTGGCACAGCAGGCTTTTTGTCTGTTCTGAGCACCCCAAGGCCGTTTTAGTGCAGTAATGTCAATAATACTAGCTGGTAAACAGTTGTACATATTCAGAAATTAATATGCATTTCAATTTATTTTAATCTAATTACAGCTTAACATTTCATTGATTTTGAGGTGAAATGTTTGATGAGTATCCAAATGCCAATTTAAAGTCTGAACCAAATTGTTAACTAAAATAAATTATTCTCATACCTTTAATTACTGTTAGACTTCCCTCACATTTTGTCCAAACATAAATCAAGAAAAAAACATTACAATGACACATCCCACATACGAGACTTTAATGATGTCACCGATATTGACTTCGCTGAGATTGTATAGAGAAAAATACATGCTATTTTTTGCCGTCTGCCATTTTTCTTGGCTATGGAATACCATTCAAGAGGGGTAGATCGATATGATGTAATGTAACAATATCATGACATGCGCTATGGTATAATGCACTCATGGCATCAGATTAATGACATCACATACTTAGGAGGCTTCCACCCCTCTTGGAAGAGTGTTCCACAAAAAAAGCGTTTTGTCCTAGGAGATCTTAAAAAAGTCAATATAGGTGATATGGTTTCAGTCTTCTATGTGGAATCCATATCAATGTAATTTTTATTTACAGTTTATGTTTGAACAAAAAGTGAAAAAAATCTAATGTAGAGTATCAACTTGGTTTGGACTTTAATTGGCTGGTTTGTTCTATCTTATCATAAGTAATATTGTAATATACATGTAAAGATGCAGAAAGTACTCGCCAGCTCTGACAGGCAATCTCGCTTTTTTTGGCTGCATGATTAACAGACTATGGAAACAGCTGTCAGTCATGGGTCAACACTTCCTAGAAATGGCTTGTTTGCGTTGAAAGTATGCTGCCAGTGTGTTTTGAATAGTTTTGTATATGAAAGAAATGCGAAATTTTTTATATCAGAATATTTTTAAAAAATGTGTTGATTTGTCAATCAAGGTATGTGACTTGATTTCGTTTGCCATGTGACTTACAAAGGGAACTTAAGAATATATCATTTGAATTGGAGGCAGTGTATATTATAATATAGTTAAACAGTAATATTGTTCTGTAGCCTGATGGAAGAAAATGGTTTATTTCAATGATACACTCGACACATTTTATTTACGGTTATATGGCGTCAGACCACACAGATATTGTAGGAGGAAACCCGCTGTCGCCACTTCATGGGCTACTCTTTTCAATTAGCAGCAAGGGATTTTTTATATACACCATTAGCACATACCATGGGCTTTGATGAACCAGTCGTGGCATATAGGCTGATGTACTACAAGTAGTAGAAATTCTGGTGGGCTAGTAAATTTTAGTTGGTTCTGGTCCAGCGGTCTAGTGAAGTATTTTCTATTTCTGCATCTCTGTAATAAGTAAATTACATTTGCTTTCAGTTATTAATATGTTTTATTTAGTAAAGTAATATTCGAAGGGCACAGGGGCACTCGGGCACTCACACCAGATTATAAGCCAGTGGAAACTATGCAAAGAAAACATTCATTAACACTCGCTTTGTGCTTTTCATACAAAAATGGAACAAAATGTCAACACCAGTGTTTCTGCTGGAAAGAAATTTTTGGGTATGGTGCTATGGAATTAAATGCAACCACAGTCAACAGGGGGTATGGGGGTCCTCCCCCAGAAAGAAAATGGGTTAAGTTTAGAGTTAGGGTTAAGAAAATCATGATAATGGTTAACTTTAAAAAAATAAAATCTGCAAAAAACTTTGGGTATGACGCCCAATGGTGTAGCCAGGCAGATGAGGCGCTTGCCTTGTCTGGAATTTTCCCAGATTTCTTTTATTTTTCCCATGACACTAATATTTATTTTACAGGTCTGGGTTTGCCTCAATCTGATTAAAATTAGCTCTACTGGGTCTACCAGTAGATCTAACAGCATTGCATGGACTCTCATGTCCATGTGACATTTCATCGATAAATAACAATTTAAATATTGACCAATTACACTTTGTCTTTTATAGCGTTATTAAGGAGCATACAAATTCAAAAAATATCAGGCAAGACTATTTATGCAATAGGCGAACTTAAATTGTTGGTCTGTTTTAACATTGAAAAAACAGGGGGGAAAGTGCAGTAATAAACTCTGGATTGTATATTAGTATAAACAGATTTTATGGCTATACCATCACAGGGTTTTTTTTTCCGTCTTGAAACAAATTTTATATAAAATTTTATATTGCAATTAGTTTCTGGCATACTTCGTAATTCACCTGAATCATTTCGTATACCCTCGGCATAATCCCAAATATTTTCAAATCACTGGCATGATTTTGCAAGTAAGGTTTTGATTGGTCGAATGAAAGGTCAGCTGGACATGAGCTCCAATGGGCTGCCGTTAGATCCACATACATGTAATAGTGGAGCTAATTTTAATTAGAATGGGTTTGCCTAAGCATTTTTTCCTCTCTGGTTGCGCCACAGGTGCCATACCCATTTTACCCTCTGGCAGAAACCCTGAACTGTTACACATAGTAATGTTCATCACTAAGTGGTAATATTACTGTCATATGCTGCAGATCTTATAATTTTTCACTTCTCCACAGATCTCATGAAAAGTACATACCTGGGACAGCTGTATTCTGGATAGCTAGTGTACATGTATAATGAAGGCTCTGAATAATGTGCATCTATAATGAAGGCTCTGAATAGTGTGCACCTATAATGAAGACACATCTGTCAACACTGCACGATCAGACCACTGCACATGTAAGTTCTTTACACGTTTTGGATCATTGTATCTCTTCAACCACTGCAAGTGTTTGTATAACTGAAATGTTAATCATGTTTTTGCATATTTATTTACATATAATTAATAAGTGTAATTATATCCATATTCCACATTTAATCACAAACGGAATCCTGTTGAATCATTGTTACTGATTGACAGTCGGCACACTATTGTCAGGCCATAGGTGATTTCAAATTTCATGGGAAATACTTTTTCTGTGCCGTGCCTTGTGATCATGGGAACCCATCGAAAACTGTTTTTTTTTAAATATATTATTTTTGTTGAATAGTCTTGCTTGATATAATAATCATGGGAAATGAAATTTCGGTTCTGTGATTTTACCGACACGCTACCGAGACGGTACTGGTTTCTGTGAAATTCGAAGGCCTGTATTGTCAGTTCACCATTTTATTGAATGAAAATCCTGACAAATAACAGTCCTGTAGAACATTTGTTACAATCATCCTGTCAGTTGAAAAATCATATTTGTTCACTAATAATCATTCATGCATGGTCATGTTTTGATCATCCTATAATATTATTTTAAAGATAAGATAAGATAAGATAAAATTTATTGCATTTAAACATTCCACATGGGAACAGAGTGCACAAAATAACATTAAATGATCATCCTGTTGACGATGCCATTTGCAGCCAACAGCCACAAATGGCGGGTTGGTTGGATGTTAGTTGTAAAATTACACTTACATGTACATTCAGTTATTAATATGTTAATTTTGTATAGTAATATTGGAAGACCACCGGGGCACGCACTCACATCTTGTCTCCTTGATGGTCTCATTCGCCATTGTTTCAGTACATACTCTGTGTGTGTCTGTGTGTGTGTCTCTCTCTCTCTCTCTCTCTCTCTCTCTCTCTCTCTCTCTCTCTCTGTGTGTGTGTGTGTGTGTGTGTGTGTGTGTGTGTGTGTGTGTGTGTGTGTGTGTGTGTGTGTGTGTGTCTGTGTCTGTGTGTGTCTGTCTGTCTGTCTGTCGAACACCTGACTGGTATCACTTTCACTAATATCTTGCTATAATCTCAACTGGCCACTTTACCCAAACTTTGGATTTAATGTCCTAAACAAAGGGGCTTCGCAGAGGGCCATTCATGTCATGTGGCATTGAAGGAACAATATCTAATTACTTAATGTAACACTTAGATTAGCTTTCCACACATGTTCAAGACTAGCTCTGGCACTCTCCAAATTCGCCAATTGCGAATTTCAAAAACAATTAGCAAAATTTATTTTATTTTGGTGAAATAATTTCATGTACCCATAATAATTGATATTTTGTTACAATATAACTGGGTTTCTGCAATTTTTGAAGGTTAATACAATGTAGATAATTTGGTGACATTTTCTGCTAATCCAGAGTTAGCCCTGCATGTTTGTACTTGATATGGACTTGCTTATTTTGGGCATACCCCTTTTGGGTACACCCTTTATTAATTGTCTCAGTTTTGCATGGTGTAATCTAAATCCCTGCTTATAATTTAGTAAAGTTTTGCTACACATCTATTTTAGAGTATATAAATATTAATCATTTACACATTTATGTGGTACACTTCATACAACAGGTTTTTTCTCATTCCAGCCAGTCCACCACAACGGATGGTATGTGTTTTCTTGTCAAACTTGTATATCTGCTTATCACATATTTATATCAATATCGGTTGGTTGAGTGCTCGCTTCGGTTGCTTGTGTCACAATATTGAACCACCTCGGTGGATCCATTCAAATGATTGGGTTTTTTTTCGTTCCAACTAGTGCATCACAACTGAACAAATGCAGTGGTATGGACTTTCTTGTCCTTGGGGGCCGGATATAGCCCAGTGGTACAGCACTCAGTCGGTATATCAAAGGCCATGGTATGTACTACCCAGTCTGTAGGATGGTGCATATAAAAGATCCCTTGCTGCTAATTGAAAAGAGTAGCCCATGAAGTGGTGACAGCGGGTTTTCTCTCTCAATATCTGTGTGGTCCTTAACCATATGTCTGACGCCATATAACCGTAAATAATATGTGTTGAGTGCGTCGTTAAATAAACCATTTCTTTCTTCTTCCTTCTTGTACGTGGGAAAGTACGTATAAAAGATCCCTTACTGCATTAGGAAAAATGTAGCGGATTTCTTCTGATGATTACATGTACATGTCAGAATTACCAATTGTTTGACATCCAATAGCCGATGATCAATTAATTGATGTGCTCCAGTGGTGTCGTTAAACAAAATAAACTAACATCAATGAAATTAAATACTATTTTGTATACAGGACTGCCACTCTCCAGCATTGCAATTTAAAGTGTATATTTTATGGTAGAGACTTGGAATTTACTTTCTGATGTAATACTCAACAGACAGTTACAGATACTAGTCACCCAACCCAGTACATATATAAAATGCACAACTGTTTTTCTGATACACTTCATGCTTTTCAAAATTCTTTAATATTTGCACCACATGCGTGGTCAGTTTGGGATCAATCCCTGTCGGTGGGCATATTGGGATATTTTTCATTCCAGCCAGTGCACCACAACTGGTATATCAAAGGCCATATGGTATGTGCTATCTTGTCTGTATGATAGTGCATATAAAAGATCCTTTGCTACTAATGGAAACATATAGCAGGTTTCCTCTCTAAGATTTAATGTCGAAATTACCAATTGTTTGACATCCAACAGCCGATGATTAATAAATCAATGTGCTCTACTGAAAATGAACAAGAGTGGGGAAGAGGGGATGTATGGATTTGGCATAAAGAGTAGATTCTAGATACATGTACTACATATGTGTATTAAGTGGGAAAGTGGAATTTTGTGCAATTTTTAAATAATTGTTTTCAAGATTTTACTGCCCCCTAAACATGGGCACCCTAGACATGTGCCTAGTTGGCTTGTGCACTGATATGGCACTTCATGTAACTATATAGCTGATGATCAATAAATCAGTGTGCTCTAGTGGTGTTGTTAAACAAACCAAATTTTTTCATGTAACTGCATGTATAATAAAATAGGTTAGAACTCTTATAAAAACCAAATCATACTTTTAAAAAAAGTACACTTTGTCAACTATAGCATGTGTATGAAGCCAAAACCATGAGGAGGGAATGTCCTATTAGCATGTAGGCATAATGCTGAGGAATTTTTCTGAATGTCAATTAGGACTGCACTGTTCTATTTATCAGTTTCTAGATCATGTGTTGCATTTGTCATAGTGTTAGGTTTAAATACCTAATATATTTACTTTAGTTTGACACCCAATAACCATTGTATTTTGTTGTTGTGCTGGGGTGTCATTCATTAATTTATTCAGATACCTAATAATTCTTTTATTCAGATATAGGCCCATAGCAGGGCCCCCCTCACCCCCTCCAATAATTTTGGCTTTTTTGTTGTTGATAACCTTTATATCTCGACTGAAACTAATGGATCGAGATTAATGGCGAAGTTACAGTAATGGACAAATAACCTTTGAATCATGCCCCCGGACCCGCCAAATAACTCGCGCCTTCAGCGCTCGTTTAGTTGCCCCCCCCCCCAAATAATGTCCACCATGCTACAGGTCTGAGATACCTAATAAATGTTGTTTTAAGTGTGTTTGGGTATCGTTAAACAAGCATTCTTTTTTTCATTCTTATAATCAGGTGAGAAGACTTTAAGAGGTGAGGATGTTACGAGATGTCAACAATGGCTACCGTGGCTTGTTGGTGATTCTGTCGGCGTTCATGATCCAGTTCATATCATTTGGAATCAGCCTGTCGATCGGAGTCTACAATGTCGAGTTCCTCGATTACTGGTCGGACAGGAAAACCGTGTCCGTGTCTCTCATCGGGGCCATCAACATCGGGTTCTTTCTCGGGGCCGGTATGTTACACACTTTATTTTATAAAGTCTTAAGGTATCGAAGATTTAATTATGTCTGAATTGTGTCTCGGTTATCCAAGGAAGGATGCTGATAGTGCATGTGTAATACAGTATCATTTTGAACTCTGAAGTGCTATCAGGGCAATATACCTAGTATAAAATATACTGACACCTCCAACCTCTGCAATTGCCTGCAGCAATCGGCAATGCTGTGGAGATTGCAGCAGAATTTTTCATTTTCCATTTTTGCCATGGACTATATTGGATTTTGTTTTCAAGATGTATTTTTTCCTTATTGTTAAACATAAAATATATTTTGTAAACTGAAAACAGATTAAATGTAAATATTAAAATGGTAAATATCTGAATCTCGGCACCATCAGGCATGATTGAAAATGCATCCTACTAGGTCATTGAACTGTTGACTGTTCTTCATCATAGCTTGTGCATTGCAAGGACCACTGGATTGCGGGGGGGGGGGGGGGGGGGGGGAATAGCTTCTACATTGTTGAACCGTGGCCATGGCACAGTATGGATGTCTTATTTTCAGTAAATGTTCAACATACACCCCTACAAGTAACTTGAAGTGTTATGGTCGGCCTGATGATGATATATTTGTAGATATACATATATACATGTAGAGAGAGATCGTTCCGATAATGTAATAAAATTTTCTCTGTAATTTATATTGACAAAATATACCACCCTTTTCAGGTGCTGAGTGACCTTAAAATTTAAAAAAAAACAAAAAAACATACCAATTTACTTGGGTTTGAAAGGAGGGCATTCGGTCTTGGTGACTGATTTCCTAATAAAAATGATGCCTTTATTAAAGAAAATTAGTTTTAAATTGTATATCGCATTAAATATATTCTGACACTTTGATAATTAAAAGATAAAGATTGAACTGGCACTGCGGACTGACTACACTGTATATATATATATTGTCATCCTCTTACAACCCCATTGTTCTTAATTGTTTCATTCGCGTGTTAACTGTTGTGTCATTTTCAGTCGATGAATACCACGACTGGTATAAATGAATCTTACATCATATTGGCAAAAGAAACAAGTAACAAACTCATCATTCAGATTTACTTTATTTAGATTATTTTTCCACAGCATTTTTTTTTCCATGGTCATTTTGTTAATTCTAGTGGTTGCACAGGAGCTCCATGATAGGAGAAGGGTAGTGGTAGGTGGGAGAAGGGATAGCCCATACTGCCAGGTGTAAGGGAGCATCAGCAGCCCACCCGGTGTCTGTAGCGAGCTGGGCGGGGGGGGCTTTATATTGTTATCAGGCCACATTTTGCTCAGTATCATGTCACGCTTTGCTATGCAAGTTTTAGGGTATAGCAATACAATTCTAAACATTAAATAGTGGTTGCTAATCAATTTTCAATCAATTAACAACAGTACTGTGGTTAAGGCCAAATAAACAAATGTGTGTGGTTCCTGTTACCCAACTGACCGTAATGGTTTTTGCCATTGTTGCCAACCTTAGGGTTAAAATATTTTCTTTTCACATTACCTGTCCTCAAAACAAGTGCACTCCCCTCAAGTGAAACAGTCCAAACGAAGCAATAAAAACAACGATTACGATGGAGGAAAATATTCCACCATAAAACGCGAATACAAAACCAAATCCAATAAAAAAAATTGACTCCTAAGCAGAGCCAAAGAAAAGACGTCCAGACCAGATAGCGAAGAGAAAAAGAAGGAAGTTACAGTCACATGACCGGAACTAGAGGGAGTATGCAGTAGAAGAATTTAAAACCATCCCATTGGCTGTTGGGATGTTCGGACCAGACTACTAGCTGTAGTGGGGGGAGTGCACTTGTTTTGAGGACAGGTATCCATAAAAGAGAAAACACTCCAAGTTTTCTCCATTTTCCTCCCATTGATCTTCAAAACGGTGAGAGGATCGACACAGCATTTGTTTGAATGTTACTTTGTTGCGCTTTACCAAGGCCAGTTTGATAGATTGTAGGGTTAAACAGTTATACCTACAATGTACCTATCCTTATATTTTTTCACAAAACAAAATAATTAAATTTCCATTACATTCATTACAACATATAATGTCATTCTATTGGTCCAGACGTAGCAACAGGAGTTTGTTAATTTCTTGATATACGTAAAAATTACGTCGTCAGGGAACGTCGTATCTGATGACGTCATTTTGTATGGACAAGTTGTCTTATTGAGCTTTATTGTTGATGGACCATGAAGTTTTAGTATTAATATTAGCAAGGATGATTAAAATTTAATTACAAATATTGTCTGTTATTTCTTTTACATTCATCTGTGTATGAACAAAAAAAATCATCCGCAAACTTATGTGAGAATGTCTTTGTCGATTCACACAGTTTGCAGATGATTTTGTTTTGTTCACACCCTGATGAACGTAAAAGAAATACCAGACAATCCTTATATATTACCTGTATATTTTTATCTGTTGCTTGCAGGGCCACTGACGAGTTTCCTCATGTGGAAGTTAGAACATCGGACCATCGTGATGATCGGCGCTGCTCTGTCCACGGTCGGGATGCTGCCTCTACCGTACCTGTCCAGTCTCGACTATTATTGCGCTTTCTATGGGGTATTAGCAGGTTAGCAGTTTCCTTTCTACATAATATCTTTATGGGACGGGACATAGCCCAGTGGTAAAACACTCGCTTGATGCATAGTTGGTCTAGGATCGATCCCCGTCGGTTGGCCCATTGGGCTATTTCTCATTCAAGCCAGTGCAGCATGACTGGTATATCAAAGGCTGTGGTATGTGCTATCCTGTCTATGGGGTGGTGCATATAAAAGATCCCTTGCTACTAATGGGAACATTTAGCTGTTTTTCTCTCTGAGACGATATGTCAAAGTTACCAAATGTTTGACATCCCATAGCCGATGATTAATAAATCAATGTGCTGTAGTGGTGTCGTGAAACAAAACAAACTTTAATATAATTATTTTTCACATACTGTAAATCAAGAAATGCCAGCGAGTATAAAATATTATCCATTAAAGTCTTTTGTAGGAATATCGCTGGCACTATAATTTGCAGTATCTCTTGCGATATTCTGCTAGGATATATCGCTTCTTTTGTTACATCACTGGGTATGTTTCAGCGATAAACCTATCATTAGTGATGTCACGCCATCATCGTTCTGCTAGTTAACGAGTCTGCCGCTGCCAAATATAATGACATTCAACCCACATTACTGACATTGTTTACAACTGTTGCAAATGAAAAGAATGATAATGGATGATAAAAAGAATACCCCCCTCGTGTTTTGTAATATCATAATTTATCAGCACTCATTGATAAAAATATAAAAATCCTCAGCAAGCCTCAGGTTTCATACTTTTATCAAGTCTTGCTGAATATTATGACAAGACACTCGGGGAGTATCCTCTATTTTGTAAGGTCATATCAAATGATAAAATTTAAAGAGACATACTAGAGATTGTGCCATTGTTTTGTTGGTGATTAACTGACTCTCAACAATGGTTACATACTATTGATGATAACAAAAGTTTAGTCAGCATGCAGATTACTGCAATTTTCAGCATAAATATCAATGTATTCTTTCAGCTAATTCTACAATGTCAGCTTATGTTTTTTAATGTCCGATAATGACAACTTTGCTAAAGTTTTATGTCATTTATTTAGATTTTGCTAAATGTTAAGTTTGCTAATATTTTATGATTTACATTATTATTATTATTTATTATTATTATTATTATTGTTGTTATTATTATTTTAAATTGTATTATTATACACTAATTGTACATGTGTTATATAATCTTTTTTTCTCTTTCTTTTATTTTTTTTAATGTTTTTTTTTTTTTATGGATGTACATTTTAGCTAAGTGTTAGAGACTAGTGGAATAACCTTGGGTATGTTCTGACAATTTTAGTTTCACTGACTGTAACAAATGCTACTGACACACAAAAATCAATTTCAAAAGATGTTCATTGATGCACTTTGATTTGGAAGTGGGATTTTTAATGTTATGTCTTTACACACTGGCCATAAAAGCGCATTGAAGCAAACTGGCATGCGGACACTTATAAATATGTATAACAGGAGTATGTATAACAGGAGGGTCCAATTGCTTTCACATAACTTCATACCTGGGACTATCATTTTGCTGTTATCTGATTTAACATCATAACTGGAACCAAACACCCCAAGAAATAACAGATGAACAGAAATGGAAGTGACTTCAAACTTCCATATGTGGATGTGGAATGGATTGGAAATGCATAAAACTGCCTGGAGTTCATGACTGGAGTTGGTGTAATAATAACTGGAAGTGATCATACTCTGTGAGCATTTGGGGCGGAATGTGGCTTGATGCGTGGTCAGTTTGGAATCGATCCCCATCGGTGGGCTCATTTGGCTAATATTCATTCCAGCTAGTACACCAAGACTGGTATATCAAAGGCCATGGTATGTGCTATCCTGGTGCATATAATAGATCCCTTGCTGTTTATCAAAAAGAGTAGCCCATGAAGTGGTGACAGCGGGTTTCCTCCTTCAATATCTGTGTGGTCCTTAGCCATATGTCCGACATCATATGTTGAGTGCATCGTTAAATAAATCTTTTCCTTCCTTTGAGGATCGATTCACATTGAAATGCATTGGGTGTTTGGCGTGTTAACGGTGTAATAATATAAATGTATAAAGAAAAAAGAATGAAGATGTCGGGCATCTCAATTTCACAGAAACAATCATTTCCAGTAGCATGTTGGCAAAATCACAGAACCGTTACCCATTATCAAACATAATCCACCATTTCCAAGATTGCTGAAAAACAATTTCCTATGGGTTCTCATGATCACAGTGCACAAAATGTTTTTAAAAATGGGGGAGGGGGGAAATTGTTCCCTTAAAATCTGACATCCTGAGGCTTGCTGTGTACATGTAGGTAAAATGTTTGCACACACACATACAACACATACATGTACACATGGTGCACACACACAAACACACATGCATGCACGTATACATACACACCCTTCTCGTTGAGGCATTAATAGTAAACATCGTAATAAATTATCTAAAACCAAAATGCATTTTTCTTTCTGTTACATATAGGTCTTGGTTTCTGATTTGTGTATGTGCCATCCCACGTGAAACGGTAATGAAATTATCTAAAACCAAAATGCATTTTTCTTTCTGTTACATATAGGTCTTGGTTTCTGATTTGTGTATGTGCCATCCCACGTGAAACAGGTAATGAAATTATCTAAAACCAAAATGCATTTTTCTTTCTGTTACATATAGGTCTTGGTTTCTGATTTGTGTATGTGCCATCCCACGTGAAACAGGTAATGAAATTATCTAAAACCAAAATGCATTTTTCTTTGTTACATATAGGTCTTGGTTTCTGATTTGTGTATGTGCCATCCCACGTGAAACAGGTAATGAAATTATCTAAAACCAAAATGTATTTTTCTTTTTATTACATAGGTCTTGGTTTCTGTTTTGTGTACGTTCCATCCCACGTGATGAGTGGCTTGTATTTCGACAAACACCGCAGCCTGGCAACTGGCGTGGCGACCGCAGGTTCGGGTCTCGGCAACACTGTGATGCCGATTTTCATCGCGTATCTGATTGAAGAGTACAGCTGGAAAGGATCGCTGTTGATACTGGCGGGCTTGTGCTTCAACCTGTTTGTGTTCGCGGCGCTGCTGTCTCCCTTGCCTCCCAACACCACGATGGAGTTGATCGTACAGGAAGACGTTAAAGAAAGGGAGACAATGTTGATGGTGCAGTTGGAAAACGTTGCTCTTAAGCAACCACAAGAACCAGAAACTATTTCAGACATAGAGGTACTTGTACAGGAAAGAGGTTTAGAAGACTGCAACAAAATGTCACTCAATAAATCTGGAAGTACATGTACATGTACGAAGGAAGTAAACACACAACAGAACTGTTTAGAAAATGTCGACACGCAGTCATTTGAAGAATCAGAAATTTCAACTCATGCAGTACCAGGCGAATCTGGAACCATGGAGAAAAACAACACTCCACAGTGTTCTGAAAAAGACGAACATAGTAAAAAACCTTTATCCATTTTCTGTGATTTTAAATTTGACGTGTTCTTTTTCAACAACCTGCTGTGGAACACCACCAGCCTCATGGCATTTTCTTTTGCTCCCGAGTTCTTTGTGACCCGAGACATCAGCAAGATAGACGCCGCCTTCATGATGACTGTGTGTGGGTTCGGCACCTTCACGGGTAGTGTTCTTGGAGGGGTGGTCGGCAACTGTGCGTGCGTGAATCGACTTGTCTTCTACACGGTAGCGTGTCTGATGCTCGGTCTGCCGCTGGTCCTGCTGCCGATAGTGGAGTCCGACCTGATCGTCTATACCGCCCTGATGTTGGGCTTTGGCATGTTCTTCGGCATCGTGCTGGGTCTGCTCGTTATCATCACGTCCGATCTGCTGGGTTCAGATCGCATTGGAGACGGGCTCGGATTCCTGATGCTGTCAAATGGAATTGGTTGTTTCGTAGGACCAGTACTTGCAGGTTTGTTTAACGACTACAGTGTTGTCTGCAGGCCTTGACCTTAATAGTTTTTAGTGATAGCCCACTGGGCTTCCAGGTTATGAAATCTGGTAGCCCTCAGTAAAATTGGCAGCCCATAATGTTAATAAACTCTTTAAAAAGGAGAGAAAAAAGCTAAATAATTCATTTTTATTTAAACGTTGTTTTAGGATGTTTTTTTGTAGGTGTTTAAGCATCTTATTGATTGCAGAGTAATTGGAAGTGCAAAAAAAATCTAGCAGCTCGAGTGAGAAATTGGTAGCCAAAACACACCGGACTACTGCTACGGTCGAGCCCTAGCTGGGCCCCATTCCACGAAGCGATCTTAGCACTAAGATCACCTTAGTGCATAAGGTAGCTAGCTACATTTGTATGCACTTAAGGTGATCTTAGGGCTAAGATCGCTTTGTGGAACGGAGTTCTGGTGTGATAATGTTCAGGGCTGTAATAAACAAGGGATAGGGACTGCAAGCAGGGTAGTTGCCCACTCGAAAGAAAACAGCCCTGAAAATAAGCAACAGGCAGCATTACCCAATACGAGTCACAAGAAATTACGGTCCACATGAACACTACATATGTTGTAGGATATAGGTATAGAAATGCACTTGCAGCCATTAATGTATGACGGAATGGCTTACTTGCAGGTATCTCGCTACTAAGATTATCTCATGGATATGCCATCATTCAGCCATGGTAGGGCTTAACCACAGTCCACTAAGATTGTCTCATGGATACATCATGGCAGACCAAAATGCTCAGTTTATGTCTTGGTAGCATGGTTATCAAAAAGCAAATTGCAGAAAGAAAGTTATACACTCCCCACTTTAATCATCCCCACTTTAATCAGATATGAAAAGTGTTGACATAAAAACAGGAGTTTTACATGCACTATGTTGGTTTTCAGGCAGGTGTCCTGCTTGGGGGAAATTTTTTAAATTTAAAATCGAACAATTTTGGATTTTATATGCATTTGCCACATGCTTTCTACTGGCAATCAAACAATCTGTGAGTACAAGGCTGGTGTACACATAATCTGCAATGCTTTCTACTGGCAATCAAACAAGCTGTGAGTACAAGGCTGGTGTACACATAATCTGCAATGCTTTCTACTGGCAATCAAACAAGCTGTGAGTACAAGGCTGGTGTACACATAATCTGCAATGCTTTAAATAGCCATGTCTATAACACTGTTACACACTTTTTATTATCTGCTACCACCCCTGAATAGGTCTTTAATTTTTGAAAAACTAACATAACATTTTATACTGGCCCATAACGTGTGACTAGTGTAGGAAGTATAGTATATTATAGGCAGTAAAACACCATGTCTTGAGAAAAACGTGCACTGAGAATTAAAACTTTGTTGCGAATGAAGTATCAATTACTTGAAAACAAGAAGTCGTAACTGATATAGGACCTGACCAACAGTTTGCAGCTTATTTCTATTAGGGCTAAGAAAAAGACATGACTTTTTATTCTTTTGCTCAGAATTTAGTTTTTGTACTATGACCCCATATACACAAGGCTGGCTCCAAGGCACTTACCAAATTCATCATTCGCGAATTTGAAAAAAAGAAAGAAAAAAAAGTCTGTTTTGTTTAATGACACCATTAGAACATATTGATTTATTAATAATTGACATATAATTTTGACATATGGTCTAAGAGAGAAAACCTGCTACATTTTTCCATTAGTAGCAAGGGGTCTTTTATATGCACCAAAAAGAAAAAGAAAGAAATGTTTTATTTAACGACGCACTCAACACATTTTATTTACGGTTATATGGTGTCAGATTAAGGACCACACAGATTTTGAGAGGAAACCCGCTGTCGCCACTGTATGGGCTACTCTTCCGATTAGCAGCAAGGGATCTTTTATTTGCGTAGCTCAAACCATGGCCTTTGTTGAACCAGTTATGGATCACTGGTCGGTGCAAGTGGTTTACACCTACCCATTGAGCCTTGCGGAGCACTCACTCAGGGTTTGGAGTCAGTATCTGGATTAAAAATCCCATGCCTCGACTGGGATCTGAACCTAGTACCTACCAGCCTGTAGACCGACGGCCTACCACGACGCCACCAAGGCCGGTTTTATATGCACCATCCCACACACAGGATAGCACATACCATGGCCTTTTTACCAGATGGGGATCGATCCTAAACTGACCTCGCATCAAGCGGGCGCTTTACCATTGAAAGTCCATGTACATAATAATTGATATTTTGTTAGAAAATAACCAAGATTAAAGTTCAATGAGATAAGTTGGTAAAATTTTCTGCTCACCTAAGTCGTGGGAGTGAACACCCTTGGTGGATCACTTGGGTTTTTCCCATCCTAACCAATTATCCATGCCCTACTCAGAATTAGTAAATAACTGACAGCCAATAGTCGATGATGTATAGATTTTTTTCCATTAATAGTAAGGGATCTTTTACATGCACTTTCCCCACAGGCAGGACAGCACATACCACATCATGATATACCAGCTACCACAAGTTTCAAACACTAAGGCTTTTTTTTTACCATTGGAGCCATTTTTGATAACTGAAATCATACTTTACTTAGATTTTATTGTTTAGATTATCAATTTCTGTACATTCGAAGTGTTTTTGGTCATCCTGGTGTTTTTAATAACACATACTCATGTTTCACCCAATTGTAACTTTATCCAAATGTGTTACAGGTTTGTAGATTAACTAAACTTGGTGTTAATTTTCACGGTTTGAAACTAGGGTCTGTCCCTTAATTTAAACAGTAGTTGCTAATCAATTCTCGGTTGACTGGAAATACATGTATCAATTCGCTAATCAAGATTTTGAAAACAAAATGTTCCGTACTGGTCAGATCTGTGGATTGAGGGGGGCACAGGGAGAACAATTGGTCCACTGATGGGGTTTATTATATATACAACTATACAAAATGACCCTAGTTATATGTCAGAATGACCAGTTATTAATTAGTCTGTGTGCCCTAGCAGTTTAAAACCTTAATATAAACTCTTACGGGTTTTTTTTTTCTTTATTGCAGCGGCTATACGGGAGGCAATGGGCAACTACGACTCTGTGATGTACACGGCTGGACTGATTTGTGTTCTGTCTGCCGTTCTTATGATGCTCATTCCAGTGCAGGCCCTACTCTGCGACAGTCACAGTAGAAAGCACGACATGGCATTAAAATATACGTCAGTGCAGGAATCGTCCTGACGGAGGTTCTGCATGAAAAGATAAATAATCTTCAACCACATTTTTGTATGCTATTATCTATCTGTAAATTATGTATGCATATCAGGGGTCGAAATACTATCAGCCCGAATGGTTTTTGCTGCTAAATATCTCCATGGGCCCGGATACTTTTTTGGGGGTTGGGGGGGGAGGGGTTGAGGTGAGGGTTGAAGCGGCAATTATTTCATGTTTATAATTTATATTCACGCATTAGTTTGAGTCATTGTGTTTGGTTCTGCAGGTTTTGATTTGGGCTGGCAGAAGTTGTTTCAAAATTACTAAAGCATCTGACTGTGTTTTGAAGAAAATCTTGTAATTAAAAAACTGTATTATGGATGTGAAGTGAAATTACAGTAAGATGTGTTATAGTTATTGTGTATGAAAGCGTGCATAAGATGACTGTCATTAACCTTAGGATCAATGCTACTGTGAGGACTCAATGGAATTTGTATTTCTTTCATAACATCCATACATACATGTACATGTATACTAGCTATTAGTCAATCTGAGCTGTAAATTGTGTTCCTGATTTCAAGCCCTGAAAACATAATTATTTTAATTATTATTGACCTGTTTATAAATTGACTCGAGATAAACGGCCTAAAATATTTTTTAAAATTCCAATTTTCAGCAAATGAGAATTATGAATAGATAATATGTGTGTTATTGAAAGAAAAACAAATTATTTTCGGAATTTCGGATTGATACGTCATGTATTTCATTTCCAATCAGTTTCAAGCTAAACATTAATTATTACATGTAGTGTTTAACATAACGTTGTATTCATGTACGCTTTGGTATATCTAAGACCGTGGTATGTGCTATCCTGTCTGTAGGTTGGTGCACATAAAAGATCCCATTACTTTTTCCCTGCCTTTGCTTGGCTCTGTGCTGCATCCCGTTTACACTGTACACTGTCTGCCATTATGTGTGTAATCCATGCAAGGGTGGGGGGGGGGGATAATGTCCATCTTGTGAATTTGCTTGGCTCTGTGCTGCATCCCGTTTACACTGTACACTGACTGCCATTATGTGTGTAATCCATGCAAGGGTGGGGGAGGGGGTAATGTCCATCTTGTGAATTTGCTTGGCTCTGTGCTGCATCCCGTTTACACTGTACACTGTCTGCCATTATGTGTGTAATCCATGCAAGTGTGGGAGGGGGTTAATAATGTCCATCTTGTGAATTTGCTTGGCTCTGTGCTGCATCCATTTTACACTGTAGACTGTCTGCCATTATGTGTGTAATCCATGCAAGGGTGGGGGGGGTAATGTCCATCTTGTGAATTTGCTTGGCTCTGTGCTGCATCCCGTTTACACTGTAGACTGTCTGCCATTATATGTGTAATTCCAAAATAAAACTGAACCTGTGATGTTTACTTGACATAATGTCAGTGCCAAATGGTGCCAGGTGGTCTTTCTTCTTATGTTATTGTAAGATTTATTTTTATTAATCTAATCATGCACCAGTGAGTTACGTATCCAAGGACTTGATTTTCTTGAGACTCGTGTCAGATAAACCAGCTACAAGAGGACTCATGCTAGAAACTATTATTATTGTTTCTTAAAGTATACTCGTCAAAACAAAGTGTGTAACTGTTCAAAAGAACTGGAGTTCTGGGTCCATATTTCCGAAGCTATCTTAAGCACAACAAAATCATAAAACAGTCATAATTTATGACATCACTATAGCACCTACCATAATGACATCATAGCCTACGATGGTTTTACGATTTCATAGTGTTAAGATTGCTTCAAAAATATGGGCTCAGATGTTTGCTCTTCATAAATAGAGGATAATAAACGAGTTACCAGTTACTATCAAATTTATGTCCCGAGTGAAATAGTTTTCAGTTGTCACGAGCTTTACTCATTTCGTAAAATCAGTACGACACACAAGCTCGTATAATAATCTCTATATATTACATAGTGTCAAATGGTGGTTGTTACAATATATTTATTTGATTCGTCTGGAACTGGACATTTACTTTTTAAATTTTTATTATTATTAATTTTTTTAATCTGCTGTTTACCAAAGTTGAAACTCAAGATTAAAGTGATAACATATGTTGACATTGTGGGTGTTTGGCATAATAAGAAACACAGATTAAAAAGAGACCTGCATTTGTTTTACTGGACAAGATACTTACAATTATATAAATTTAAAATTTCAACTAAGTAACTCCTAAACATTTATAAACTGGCTCAAAGTAACACCACAAGAAATTACCATATATTATATTTACTCTTTCTTAGCTAGAGAGTGTAACTTGAAGTGTTCTACAGTTGAGAACAACTGGACTTTTGATGTTTACTTTACATACATGTATACCCGGTGCATGTAATATCAGTGTTAAATGGTGGTCTTTCTTTTATGTTATTATAAGATTTATTTGTATTAATCTAATCATGCACCAGTGAGTTGACAATTTTATACTTCAGAGGAACTGGACATTTGTTGTCTTTTGTTGTGGTTTTTTGTTTGTTTTTTATTTAATCTACTGTATGTACCAAATTTTACAAATGTTATCAATGTCAAATGGTAGTCGTTGGTGTTAATATATTTTTTAATTAGTCTAATCCACAGGTTACGCAAATATAATTCACATAACCAAACAATAATATTAGTTCCCTAGGTAAAAACTATGTGAACCGACTTCCGTTTACCTCAGATTTAAAAATATTGTCGCCTACACTTACATGTATGTCTTTTGACTACATGCATGTATATATATACATTTTACATTGTGATAGCTGTATGTGAAAATGTTTATTAGTATTATTACTTATGTTAGTAATAATACTACTTTAAAAATATAAATTGTGTATATAATTATTGTAACAACACGTCTTCTCCCTTTGCATGGGTTGATATTTGTCAACAAGGGAATGGTTAAGAAAAAATAAACAGTAAAAAAACCTTTAAAAAAACCCTACCTTTTTATTTGGAATTCTGGGCCCGTGCTTATTAAACTTTAGAGGGACGGGATTTAGCTTGGTCGATTGAGGTCACAAATGACGTACATGTGTAGCACTTAACGGACACTCCAGTATACACAGATTTGCTTGTGGATATCCCACTGATTATTTTGAACCGAATTGTTCGTTTTTCAGTGTAGTTTGTAAAACTGCCAAGTCATAATCACAATACCTTTTTTTTCGTTTTGTTGTTGTGAATACATGTATATTATTTTAATTAATTCTGCTTATAAAGTAGTTACTACATTGTGTGTGTATAAATTGTGTATATAATTATTGTAACAACACGTCTTCTCCCTTTGCATGGGTTGATATTTGTCAACAAGGGAATGGTTAAGAAAAAATAAACAGTAAAAAACCTTTAAAAAAACCCTACCTTTTTATTTGGAATTCTGGGCCCGTGCTTATTAAACTTTAGAGGGACGGGATTTAGCTTGGTCGATTGAGGTGCTTGCATCGTAGGATCGAACCACCTTGGTGGATCCATTTAACTGATTGTTTTTGTTTTTTTCTCATTCCAAGTCTCAGACTGTTAGGATCTGGGGCGGGACGTAGCTCAGTGGTACAGCACTCGCTTGATGCTCGGTCGGTCTGGGATCGATCCCCATCAGTTGGCTAGTACCAGGATATGACTGCTTTATCCGTCATCATATTAAAAGAAACAGCGGTTGCAGGATAAATTGTCATTTGTTATGTCACATCACATTGTTATAAGTGATGTCATATTGAGGTATGACGTAAGTTAGTTATTTAAAGTTTTAAAAGTAAAACTTTTCAAGTGTTCGTCAAGTATTTACAAACAAATGAAAGTAAACTGTTCAAGTGTTGATCGAGTATTACAAATTTCTCTACTGACAGTGTTACATCGCAAGGATTGTAGGAGAAGAAGGTGTTGAGAAGGTGTTGAATGTTATTGTTATCATGTGTTAAAACATTGAACACATCATCATTTTTGGAGGAATGTTTCAGTTTTAAAGGGGAAGAGTCTTTTTAACAAAGGGAATTACACACGGGCTGTGGTGCAATGAGGAGTAGCTGAAGAGGTTGTGGTGCAATGAGGAGTAGCTGCAGAGGTTGCGATGCATTGAGAAGTAGCTGAAGAGGTTGCGATGCAAGGAGGAGTAGCTGAAGAGGTTGAGATGCAACGAGGAGTAGCTGAAGAGGTGGTGCAATGAGGAGTAGCTGCAGAGGTTGAGATGCAACGAGGAGTAGCTGCAGAGGTTGCGATGCAATAAGGAGTAGCTGAAGAGGTTGAGATGCAATGAGGAGTAGCTGCAGGGGTTGCGATGCAATGAGGAGTAGCTGCAGAGGTTGCGATGCAAGGAGGAGTAGCTGAAGAGGTTGTGATGCAAGGAGGAGTAGCTGAAGAGGTTGCGATGCAAGGAGGAGTAGCTGAAGAGGTTGCGGTGCAATGAGGAATAGCTGCTGAGGTTGCGATGCAAGGAGGAGTAGCTGAAGAGGTTGCGATGCAAGGAGTAGCTGCAGAGGTTGCAATGCAATGAGGAGTAGCTGAAGAGGTTGCGATGCAAGGAATAGCTGAAGAGGTTGGATGCAAGGAGTAGCTGAAGAGGTTGAGATGCAAGGAGGAGTAGCTGAAGAGGTTGCGGTGCAATGAGGAGTAGCTGCAGAGGTTGCAGTGCAATGAGGAATAGCTGCTGAGGTTGCGATGCAAGGAGGAGTACCTGGAGAGTTGGGATGCAAGGAGTAGCTGCAGAGGTTGCGGTGCAAGGAGGTTGCAATGCAAGGAAGAGTAGCTGCAGAGGTTGCAGTGCAAGGAGGAGTAGCTGCAGTGGTTGCGGTGCAAGGAGGAGTAGCTGCAGAGGTTACGGTGCAATGAGGAGTAGCTGGAGAGGTTGGGATGCAAGGAGGAGTAGCTGGAGAGGTTGGGATGCAAGGAGTAGCGGGAGAGGTGCAGATGCAAAGAGGAGTAGCTGCAGAGGTTGCGATGCAATGAGGAGTAGCTGAAGAGGTTGTGATGCAAGGAGGAGTAGCTGGAGAGGTTGGGATGCAAAGAGGAGTAGCTGCAGAGGTTGCAATGCAATGAGGAGTAGCTGAAGAGGTTGCAATGCAAGGAGTAGCTGCAGAGGTTGCGATGCAAGGAGTAACTGCAGAGGTTGCGATGCAAAGAGGAGTAGCTGCAGAGGTTGCGATGCAAGGAGGAGTAGCTGGAGAGGTTGCGATGCAAGGAGGAGTAGCTGCAGAGGTTGCGGTGCAAGGAGGAGTAGCTGCAGAGGTTGCGATGCAAGGAGGAGTAGCTGGAGAGGTTGCGATGCAATGAGGAGTAGCTGAAGAGGTTGTGATGCAAGGAGGAGTAGCTGCAGAGGTTGCGGTGCAATGAGGAGTTGGGATGCAAGGAGTAGCTGCAGAGGTTGCGGTAAAAGGAGGAGTAGCTGCAGAGGTTGCAGTGCAATGAGGAGTAGCTGCAGAGGTTGCAGTGCAATGAGGAGTAGCTGTAGAGGTTGCAGTGCAATGAGGAATAGCTGCTGAGGTTGCAATGCAAGGAGGAGTACCTGGAGAGTTGGGATGCAAGGAGTAGCTGCAGAGGTTGTGGTGCAAGGAGGTTGCAATGCAAGGAAGAGTAGCTGCAGAGGTTGCGGTAAAAGGAGGAGTAGCTGCAGAGGTTGCGATGCAAGGAGGAGTAGCTGAAGAGGTTGATGTGCAATGAGGAGTAGCTGGAGAGGTTGGGATGCAAAGAGGAGTAGCTGCAGAGGTTGCGATGCAAAGAGGAGTAGCTGCAGAGGTTGCGATGCAATGAGGAGTAGCTGCAGAGGTTGCGATGCAAGGAGGAGTAGCTGCAGAGGTTGCGATGCAAGGAGGAGTAGCTGAAGAGGTGATGCAAGGAGTAGCAGCTGCAGAGGTTGCAATGCATTAAGGAGTAGCTGCAGAGGTTGAGATGCAATGAGGAGTAGCTGCAGAGGTTGTGGTGCAATGAGGAGTAGCTGATGAGGTTGTGGTGCAATGAGGAGTAACTGCAGAGGTTGCGATGCATTGAGGAGTAGCTGAAGAGGTTGAGATGCAATGAGGAGTAGCTGCAGAGGTTGTGGTGCAATGAGTAGCTGAAGAGGTTGTGGTGCAATGAGGAGTAGCTGAAGAGGTTGTGGTGCAATGAGGAGTAGCTGCCAAGGTTGCGATGCATTGAGGAGTAGCTGCAGAGGTTGAGATGCAATGAGGAGTAGCTGGAGAGGTTGTGGTGCAATGTGTAGCTGCAGAGGTTGGGTTGGAATGAGATATATATGGGTGTGTTTTTTGACATCTCACCATTAAAAATCAAAAGATATCACAACTTAGTGCGGAGTAGTATATATACTCGCGGAAAAAAGTTACTGTGCATCAAATATTTGCATATAGAATATAATTTTCTTGAAATCTGGTCATAAAAATTTCAGTAAATGAATGTGTAAACACACTCTTTGATATTCCAGCGGTGTCATGCTTTGTTGCATTTCTAGCATTCTTGGTCATGTGGGGCGAGACGTAGCCCAGTGGTAAAGCGCTCGCTTGATGGTAAAGCGCTCGCTTGATGTGCAGTCAGTTTGGGATCGATCTCCGTTGGTTGGCCCATTGGGCTAGAAATATATTTCTTACTCCAGCCAGTGCACCACAACTGGTACATCAAAGGCCATGGTATGTGCTATCCTGTCTGTGGGGTGGTGCATATAAAAGATCCCTTGCTGCTAATCGAAAAGAGTAGCCCATTAAGTGCCGACAGCGGGTTTTTTCTCAATATCTGTGTGGTCCTTAACCATATGTCTGACCCATATAATCGTAAATAAAATATGTTGAGTGCGTCGTTAAATAAAATATTTCCTTCTTGGTAACGTGCTCCTGTTTGATGTCATTTTTCTTATCACTGGACTCTTAAAACTGTTCTATGGATTCTCATCACTCGGAAAAATACTTCGAATAATGGCTAAGATTGAGTTTAGAATGGCACAAACATTGTTGCTAGTCATTTTGGTGTTCATTTGTGTTCATCAGAACACTATGCAGTGTCTGCGGATATGTCCCTGACAGTTTAGGGGTACTAGGGATCGTCCATGTTTAAAGAGTCGATACATGACGTCACATCAGCAAATCATCAATATTAAATGGGTACACATATCAAATCATTTGGAAATGACAAGTTTAACATCCCAATGCATCCCTAAGTTAAGCCAATCAGTGGAAGAACTGTACACAACCTATTAGGTTATCACAAAGTACGACCATGACTGTACATCAATACATTGTTCTGATACATCATCACCGACGGCGCACCAAACATTGTGTAGACCGTACTTCAGGTTCAGAAGGCAGGAGAGGATCACTACTTTTAACAGATAAATAATACATCTATGTAAAACACAATATTTTTAATTTTTAAAAATACAAGTCTCACTGAAATTTCAGTTAGTATATATATATATTTATATTTTTTATTTTAATATGGCATTTACATATATTCTATGATTGTTCATTGACAACAGAAAATACATTGCAATTTGTTTGGGTAGATACATAAAATATCTTGAAATTATAGAATCAAATTCTAATTTATTTTCCCCAACCAGGTTCATTTATCTTCTGGTAACAACTGCACATTTGTTTAGTGCTTTGTAACTACCACCGATACTGTTTGTTATTCATCCCTAAGTTAAGCCAATCAGTGGAAGAACTGTCGCCACTTCATGGGCTAACTGTATTTTTTGTGCTGGGGTGTCGTTAAATAAACATTCATTCATTCATTCGTATGTCATTCAAGTGGAGAAGTCAGTCCATTGCAGTTTTGTGAGCTAGTAGCCACTGGATAACCTGGCAAATACAATCCGCATGGTAATGCTAGATGTCGCCATGTGGCAGTTTCTAACTCAACAACAGTATTGTTTATTTATTGATTTGGATTTTATTTGAATTGATTTATGTTATATTTTCATTGATGATTTATTTGCATATTTTCGAGGTGTACATCTGGTTCCAGTGTGCACTGTTGCTCATGCAATTTTGACATATTTGCAATTTTCAATGTATCATTTCATTTGCATCTGCATCTATTTGTGTGTTATTTTATTTATATTTGGGTTGCCCAATTGCGTTATTTTGGGGCGGTAACCTTAAATTAAGCGGCGCCCAATTCAGCCAATAAACAAATATGGTAAACACATAATATTTTGTATTGTTATCTTTGATAATAAGATTTATTCTTTCTGTTAAATGAAGTTATCAAAGTAACAGCAATATAATTTTTTGCAAATTAAATTGTTTTATTGACTCTCTTAGTTGTTGTAATAGATGTATATTCAGAGGCTTGAAATAACAAATTATTAGGGTTTGTGTGCTGTCAAATATATTGTCATTTGTGATGTTACATCACATTGTTAAGTGATGTCATATTAAGGTATGACATAAGTTAGTTATTTAAAGTTTTGAAAGTAAAACTTTTCAAGTGTTTGTCGAGTATTTACAAATGAAACCCTCCGACCCTGTAACCTTTTCCGTTTAAATTGTTTGCTGTTTTGCTTCTGGTGTGTTATTTCATAATTTCAGATTGGATATTCTAGTGTGCTGTATGAAAACTGTTCAAAACGAAATCGTCACGGCTAAATGTGTGATCACTCGCATGAGTAAGTCTAGACAATACTGAAAGTTGCGGATATTAGATAATGTTTAATAATGGCATTTTCCTGCAGTACACAGTAAAGCAGAACAAATTAGTTTGTTAGGTTCTTACTCCTTTAAGAGTGGTCATGAATATTCATGAGTAAAATCAGGCTGCACGTGCAAAATATGTAGTAAGGAGAACCAGTAACAGCCAAGTTTTCATGATTTATTCATTTACATGTATATAAATATATATTTTCCAAAGTTTTCCATTTCCCAGTCTTTTTGCTCACTGAGTTTTATCTCTGTTTTTTTAACATTGGAAGTAGAATTGTTACTTGAAAATAAATTGGCTTTATTAGGAGTGGAATGTTTATAGAATTTATGTATATTTGTTTATTTATGATGTACACAAAATGCCAGTTCCATGTGGTTTCTTGCTCAGGCTACAAGGCATTTTAGAGTATTTTATATTCAGAGGATGAGTGTTTAATCATATTTTGTATATAGATACCCGGGCAGTTTCTTGATTGACAACAGTACCATAACGCATAAACTACCGTTTATTTATCGATTCAAATTTTATTTGAATTGGATTAAGCAAATTTTTTAGCCAGTAAACAAATACTACAGAGGTCAGTCAACACAGAGGTCAATCTACACACACATGTAACCAGCAAACAAAGATTTCAAAAGGCATTTCATTCTTTTACTGTACCATTACTTTTTAATAAAAACCCATTTCTTACATCAGACTATATTAGGCTGCTGGGGTGGAACGTAGCCTAAAATTCATACAAGTAAGTCAAACCACTGAAATGACTCCTAATTACTTTCGATGAACCGATCCAAATTATAGGCCAAAATTACCTCACTAAATTGCCAAACTATTTTATTTTTGGACCTAAACCTACGGGACATTTACAAATTCAATAGCACCTAAAACCACCACCCCCCGCTATACCAACATGGCATGGTTGGACTGCTTGTGCTCCCTTGCACAGGCCAGTGTGGGTGACCCTCTCTCCCATCAACTCCCAAACCCTTTCCTGTCCTGGACAGAGAAGCCGGCAGACATCGACACCTACGCCCATAACAGGTGTGCACTACAACAGCTTGCTCTGAATGTGCACGTAAAACCCTCTGACCTGACCTGACCTGGACGTAGCTCAGTAGTAAAGCGTGGTCTGTTTGAGATTGATCCCTTTCGTTGAGCACATTGGGCTATTTCTCGTTCCAGCCAGTGCCCATGACTGGTATATCAAAGGCTATGGTATGTGCAATCATGTCTGTCGGATGGTGCATATGAAAGATCAGTCAATATTGGAAAAATGTAGCCGGTTTCCTCTCCAAGACTTTATGTCAAGATTACCAAATGTTTGACATCCAATATACAGTGATTAATAAATATATGTGTCGTTAAAGAAAAACAAACTTTAATATATTGTTAAGCTGTTACACTAAGTAACATGGGGGATGGTAGTTTGGTACCTTGTGGGGTACTGGATGGGATGGTGAAAACCGTAGTGTCTACCAAAGGTGATGGACCCTGTGCTCCTCAGATTAGCACTGTCGTATAAATGTAGACGTGAAGTATGAAGTCAGTATACTCAATCTTAATTAAAATTAGCTCCACTATTACATTAGGATCTAACACAAGCCAGTTGGAGCTCATGTCCACCAATCAAAACCTTACTTGCAGAATCCTGCCAGTGATTTAAAAATAATTTGAAAATATTCCGAATTATCCTGAGGGTATACGACATGTTTCGTGTGAATTACGAATGCCTTAAAACATGTTTTATTTTTATAAAATAAATAATTTGTAATGTAAAACTGAAGACTGATATAGTTTTTTAGTTTTTTTTATAAATAAATAAATAATTTTTAATGTAAAATTGAAGACTGATAACCCACCCCATACGTATTGGTATGGTTCACTGTACTGCGGCCACTAAAATAGACTCGCCCGATATTTTTAGAATTTGTATGCTCCCAAATAACGTTATAAAAGGCGAAGTGTGATTGGTCAATATTTAAATTATTATTTACAGACGAAATGTTACCTGGACATTGGGGACTACGCAGTGTTGTTAGTTTTAAATCACTGGCAGGATTCTGCATGTAAGGTTTTGATTGGTGGACATGAGCTCCAACTGGCTGGTGTTAGATCCACATGTAATAGTGGAGCTAATTTTAATTAGATTGTCAATATAAAAAAAAAGTCTGGAAAACAAATTTTCACATCTCCTAAGCTCAAGGGCCACAACTCCATCAAAAATGGGTAAATTGCCATGAAAGTCATACCTGGTCTGTAACAGTACATGATGAAGCTATATAATTTCAGCTCAATATCTCAAAACCTTCTGAAAAGAACATCCGGAAAACATGGGACAGACTGACAGACCGACAGACATACAGAAGGGCAGAGATGAAACCTATAGTCTCCTCTGGTTCGACCGGTAGGGGATTAATAATTTCAATGAAACAAATGTATTCTGCATTATTTATTTGTTTAACCGTACAATATAACCGAGTTGGAACAGGAATAAAATACCAATTTTTCTTCAGTTCAGATGCATTATAGGATAAAGATCATAACCAGTTGGTGACATTGAATATCTGCTTGAACCGAATGGAAACTCTATATTCCCCGACTCCACAGATAATACGTGACGGTACATCTTTAACTATTCCAAGTATCTATGTCATATCGTGAAATATACCTCTAAGATGGCCCAACCTGCATTTTCTTGCCTACCTCGGCCCTCACAAAAAACATTTTGTCCCTCGGGTTGGAATTGCCTTATCTATACCTAACAATGGTGATAGATTGTATTTGTCATCCAGGAAATAACCTGTTTTAGCTTGTTTATCTAGTCACAGTATACCACATTCAGTAATGTTAAGATTTTGGTGTTCACGACTTGCTATTGACCTATTTGACTGCTCTATGACAACTATAATTTATTTGGTTAAACTGGCAATAAAATCAGGTTAGTGCAAAAAGGAAATAAAAATCTTATTGAAAGAAGATACTTCGCGTGTCAACTTTTAATTTGTCTGATTTTTCTAAAGTTGAGTTATAGTTAAATTACATAACACTCATTGGTACACCCTAGTTCATCAAGATGAATGTCTCCGACACGATATTTATTATTGTGATGTTTATTGCTGTGCCTTAACGATCGGAGTCCAATAAATGTGAAAATGTAAAACAAAATGGACTGTAGATGTTTCCCTTGGTGAACTACAGTACACCCCACCCGAACACTTCCCGTCACAATGACCAACATCAGATTTTCTTCCTGTGTTTGTTTGGTTTGGTAATTCATCTTTGAAAGAACAAAATGGCAATGACTAGCAGCATTTTTCTAAATAAATAAAAATGTTAAAGTTAAATTTTATTTTGTTTAATAATTACACTACAGCACATTGATTAATGTGGATTGGCTATTGGATTTCAAACATTTGGTACTTTTGACAAAGTATTAAATAAGTAACCCACTACATTTTTCCATTAGTAGCAAGAGATCTTAGTAGACAGGATAGCACATACCACAGCCTCTGATATACCAGTCATGGTGCACTGGCTGGAACGAGAAATAGCCACCGACAAGAATCGATCCCAGACCGACTGCCCATCAGGCGAACTCTTTACTACTACAATTATTTTGAATTTATGTTCAGTAATTCGTAACAAACACAGCTCTCTCCACATAACATTTCCAGCCCCATCACACCCTAGAGCATTATATACTTACGGAAAAAAGTTCCTGTGCATCATTAAAATTTCAGTAAGACTTACATTTTTAAAATTTAAAAATATTGTGTTTTACATAGAAGTACTATTTATCTGTTAAAGGTAGAGTGATCTTCTCCTGTCTTCTGAACCTGACATATGGTATACACAATGCTTGGTGCGCCGTCGATGAAGATGTAACAGAATAGCATATTGAAGCACTGTTATGGTCGTACTTTGTGATCACCTACTCGGATGCATAGTTCTTCCACTGACTGGCCTTAATTCAGGGATGTATTGAGATGTTAAACGTGGAATTTTCAAATGATTCCATATGTGTACCCCCTTGATGTTGACGATTTGTTAACGTGACATCACGTGTCGACTCCCTAAACATGGAAGATCCATAGTATCCCTAAACTGTCGAGAACATATCCGCACACAGTGCATAATTTTCTGACAAACACCAATCAACACCAAAATTACCAGCAACAACGTTTGTGCCATTCTAACCTCGATCATACCAATCGTTCGAAGGAGTTCATTTTCGTGGAGGCGTGGCATCACACTGATGATGATCAAATACCAACAAAAGTATTTTTTTGAGTGATGAGAATCCATACAATAGTTTTAGAGTCCAATGATAAGAAAAATGACGTCAAACAGGAGCATGTGACCAAGAATGCTAGTAATGCAACTTGTGATCACAAAGCATGAATAGCTCGTGCAACTGACAGGACACCGCTTGAATATCGAAGGGGAGTGGTTACACGTTCATTTGCTGAAATTTTTATGACCAGATTCCAGGTATATTATATACTATATGCAATCATTTGGTGCACAGGAACTTTTTTCCCACGAGTATATAATTGTTGACAGCCAAAAGGCCCTGCATAATTTGTACATACAAGGTACATGTGTGTCCCCTACCAGGCCTGGTGCTTATACAACTTTTAGTCTTAAGACTCGAGACAATATATTAAGTCTGAGAAGTGAACGTCATGGCAACGCCATACAAGTTGTATGTGTGTGACGTTGTTAGAGATTGAGTCTCAACTTAAATAACTTTTTATAAACACAGGCCAAGTCCCAAACAATGTCCTAAATTCAAGGGCCATATCTCTGCCAAGAATGGAGATATCGCCTCTGGTTGGACCGGTAGCAGACTGAAAAAAATAACCTTATGAAATAATACAGAAGAGCTTTGTTTATTTGAAAATGCAGGCAGCTGTACATGTATGTTACTGTGGAGAAGAAATACATAAAAGTACAGTTGAACCATGTACGAATAGCACAGGATGAAACCACCATCTATCTAATGAAGGAAGGAAATGTTTTATTCAACGACGCACTCAACACATTTTATTTACGGCTATATGGCATCAGACATATAGTTAAGGACCACACAGATATTGAGGGAGGAAACCCACTGTCGCCACTTCACAGGCTACTCTTTTCGATTAGCAGCAAGGGATATTTTATATGCACCACCCCACAGCCTTTGTTACACCAGTTGTGGAGCACTGGCTGGAAAGAGAAATAGCCCATTGGATCCACCAACGGGTATCGATCCTAGACAGACCGGGCATCCAACAAACGCTTTACCACTGGGCTACGTCCAGTTCCCCCATCTATCTAATGAACATGAGAATTCAGTGTCCACGATCCAATCTTAAATATAAAAACTAAATAATTTATTTGTCACACATTTTATTGACAGTCAGAAAAATATACAAATATATCGTTGTTGTTGATGAAAAAAGGTAACACGTTTGACACTACAGGTACATACACTGAAATATAATCATTATTAAGGACTAGTTATGCCAATTTTATCAATTTTATCAATTTTATCAATATTAAATCTAATAATTAATTAACAATATCCAAATCACGTAAGTGGCAAAATACAAATGTATTTCAGGCCCATATTTTTGGCATATTTGAAAATAGTATGAACTCTTTTTGCTTCTTATTTAGTGTTATTCTTTAATACCCATTTTTTGTTGTGTACTCTAGGTTATGTAATAAATACTGTAAATCGGGAAATGTTAGAAAGCATAAAATATTAGCGAATTTAGCGAGGCCGGACCAAACACTAAAATTACCCGACACTAAATTTAAAAGAGCCATACAGGACACCGTTCCGAAAGGTTTTGTGTGATTGTTTTGTCGATGATCAACGGTGATTGACAGAACACACAACAGTGGAAGGAAGGAAATGGTTTATTTAACAATACACTCAAAACATTTTATTTACGGTTATACGGCATCGGGACATATGGTTATGGGCCACACAGATATTGAGGGAGGAAACCCGCTGTCACAACTTCATGGGCTACTCTTTTTCGATTAGCAGCAAAGGATCTTTTATATGCACCATCCCATAGACAGGATAGCACATAGCACATACCACAGCCTTTGATGTACCAGTCGTGGTGCACTGGCTGGAGCGAGAAATACACAACAATGGTTAAATATTATTGATTAAACTATAAATATAGCTCACCATTACAGTTTAATAGCATGGATATTGCTGAAATTTCCTATCTAAAATGGAATTGTCTGTAAACTGCATAATGTCATATATTTCAACCGATCCAAAACTTGAGCTCCATTTTTTAAAAGCGTCTCATAATGCCGACCTTGCTAAAGTTTTATGTTGCTAATATGTCCCTTATTTGGATTTTGCAAAAATTTAATTCACCAATATTTTATGACTTACAGTACTTTAACATATCATTGTCTGCAGACAGAATTTTTAATAGCCGTGACCTATTTAGTTTAAAACAAGCCAGGATTGTACATAATACATGCATACAAATACATAATTGAGAAAATTTCACAAAATATTACAAACTCGGGAAGTATAAAAAATCATCCAAAAAAATCCATCAAAATATATAAATACCTGTACAAGCTTGCAGAACTTTTAATTTTAATGTCTGATATTTAGAAATGACAACAATCAGTTCAGAAAGGCCTCTTATATTTTTTTTCATTTTATAATTCAACACATGTGGTTTACCAGATATATGTGGAAATCATGATATAAAAACAAAGTGTAAGTTTTTAATTTATACCATATTTACATTAGCCTTTAAATGCATAATGATGTACTAAAAGAATTCATAAATCAATAGATGTTTTACAAAAATTCAGACTTGTCTTTTCTTAATAACCAAGATGACGACATCTATAACAAAAATTGAAGAAGCAAATGCCGATTTCAAAGATGCATTTTTCAAATATGTCCGATCTCTGCTTGAACGTACAATGAACCATGGATTATATCAGAAATCAAAACTGAATTGTTAAAGTGAAATGGAAAGTTGTGTTGATCCTCTCTCAAACCAAAAATAAGTTGAACCATCAATCATAAATTAGGGACATAATAATATATATTTTTTAATTTTTTTAAAGTTCAGAATTCATTTGTAAGTATCATCTGCAAAACTTGATTGCAAAGGCTTGATTGTGAAGATCTATAAGAAACTGACCATTAAAAACCTGACTGAAGACCTTCAAAGACCTGACTGTGAAGACCTTCAAAGGCCTGGCTGTGAACACTTATCATAGGCCTGGCTGTGAACAATATCAAAGGTCTGGCTGTGAACAATATCAAAGACCAGACTGTGAATACTATCATAGGCCCAACTGTGAACACTATCATAGGCCCGGCTGTGAACACTATCAAAAGCCCGATTGTGAACACTATCGAAGGCCTGATTGAATATCTTCAAAGACCTGATTTTGCAGATCTTCCAAAGGCCAAACCGTGGAGACCTCCAAAGGCCTGACTGTAAAGTCCTTTAAAAACCTGACTGAAAGAATTCTTATTATGCCACACAGAGCATTTCTATACTCCAAAAAGCCTAAATGTCATATAGGAAAAATATTTACTTTTCAAAAATATAAAAAATAATAATTAATATTTACACAGGAAGACAAATCTGTCTACGCATGCAGAGCTGTATCACAATATTTATAATACATATTATGCATTCAGTAAAACACTGGTATTTTACTCCAAAACACACGCACATACGTGTGTGCGTGTGTATATATATATATATATATATATATATATATATATATATATATATATATATATATATATATATATACATACATATATACATAGGTTTATTGACATGGAAAGTTGTGTTGATCCTCTCTCAAACCAAAAATAAGTTGAACCATCAATCATAAATTAGGGACATAATAATATATATATATTTTTTTTTTTTTAAATACATATATACGTAAATAGAGAGGTTATTACCAAAGTTTTTTTCGGTATCGTCAATATAATATATTAGGAATAAAAATTGTATTATGTGAGCCTCTGGCGAGCATAATACATTATTTTTATTCCTAATATATGATATTGACGATAACGAAATACATGAGGGTAATAATCTCTTTATCATATAAGCTCAAACTTAATACAATGTGTTTTTGTAAACTGTACACACAACTTTAATTCCAGACCGCCATTACTAGATATTCAAATGACGTAAGAATATGTGGCGTGGTGTATTTTTTAATGGAAATTACGTCAAACTCGAATGACGTCATTTTGGATGTCCTTACATCAAAATAAAGTTATGCCTAATGTTTTTTGTTTTCTGAACGCTGGACAGCTTTCAGTGTCAAATTGCCATTGAAATGTTTTTATTTGATGACTATGAATGCATACGTCAATCATGGAGTGTCGCCCAAGTACGTTTGCTTAAATGTCAATAAACCTAGTGCCGAGACCTCGACTAATTTACATCTAATTTGCAAAGTTATCAAATTCTTAAATTATGTGATCTGAAAAATATCACATACTTTGATTGCACTGAAAATGTAAGATATTATATAATATATATATATATATATATACATATATATATATATATATATATATATATGAATACATTATGGCTGAATGGTATAAAAACCAAAAAGTCGACTTCAAACAAATCAGTCTTGACAACACAATATACAAGACAATTAAATTATTATTGTTAGTATTATTTTACATAATAATTAAAAATAATAACAACAACAAACAGGGCTATTCCAAGATACATGTATGTTGGACCAGGTATTCCATCCCACATCCCCAAATCACTCTTCAGTCATATGCAGCATTGAATACTTTTGTTGATAATTTTTTACCTTTGGGACGTCCTTTTGACACAATTAAGAACATTACAACAGTTACATTTCAAGAATGAACAGTGATAAGAATAATCCCCAACACCAATAAATAATGGTATGTCATGTACATAAAATGCAAGTTAAACTTTGTGATATTTGTTTACAGTCAAGTGTTCATTATTCGTAAACAAAAAGTGTCCAATACTAAAATGTAATGGATAGATTTTTTAATGATTTCACACTGCATTGAATATTTCTAATATATGATACTGACGATACCAAAACACACAAGGGTAATAATCACTTTATCATATAATCTGAAGCCAATATATGTTTTTGTAAACTGTATAGGCAACTTTAATCCTATTCAGCCATTACTAGATAATCAAATGATGCAATAATAAGTAATGTGGCATCTTTTTGAATAAAAAAGACGTCATTTTGGATTGCTTTACATAAAAATAAACTAATGCTTAACATTTTTTGTTTCTGAATGCTGGACAGCTTTCAGTGTAAATGTTTTAGCACTAATTAAAATAATACACTGAAAAATGGATCAAATGTGATAGGATTCAAAATTATAATTTTGAAATACATTATTTGAATACTGCAGAATAAAAACTGTATCCTGCAATACAAACAAATATATATTTTAATGAAATTATATACAGAAATATACAAAGAAAACCACTATATTAATCTTCACAATGAGCACCATCAAAATATATGTACTGCATTTTGTATACAATAAACCATTTTTTTTTTAAATGCATCTACACTGGGTGTTACTTATTGAAGTGAGAATAACAAAGCAGCAAATTAAAATTTTATAAATATATATTATAATTATGTTTTTGACACTTTACCGTTTTACTCATACATTTTCAAAAAACAAATATTGTATATATTTTTTATAAATTAAAAAATATTAAGAAATTAATATACATTATGAATTTTCTTTTCTATAACAATGTTGTCATAAAATGCATATAATACTTAATAAAAAAACCCACCCAAAAAACAACAACACATTCATCATAAAAGATTTAGAAATTTAAGTTTCTCAATGGACAGAAAATAAAACCTATGCATTCCAATAAAAATGTAGTATTAACTGTACAATAAAAACTACTCCAGGGAAACTATTAAAATCTTCCAACTGGTTTAATATTCATAAAATATTCTGTGGTTTAAACCGATTTTAGTTTTTCTTTTACAAAAAAACCCATGTTTCTATATGATCTGGACCTGGGTTTTTTTGTTTTTTTTTGAATATGAACCAAGTGGACCCTTTTTCTATTTTGTTTTTGCACCACCAGAAACTCCATATGTATAAACCTGTATGTTTTAGTTCTGAAAGCGGACCATTTGTTTCAGCGGGTGGGTGGGTGGTTCGTCCGAACCCCCCCAGCCTACGCCCCTGATGTGAATGCTATGTAAATGCACCTTTAACAAAAATATAAAATTGTCGACATCTACTAAGATACACATTTATCATATCACTACTAAGGAATAGCACTGGGCACGCCCATTACATAAATCACATATTTTGAGACATAAGTATGCAAATTACATTATTATGCAAATTATATACTGAAAACGTAGAACTATTTTCACCTGTCAAAATTGTTGACAAACAAACATGGCGTCTTTTGAAGTCGGAGATAGCATTACTATCAATAAAAAAGGAAGTGCTACAATCAAAGCAACTCTACCTTCCGGTAATTATATAGTTATGATTGACGGGTCCAGTTATCAAGCTGAATTGTCACCAGAACGTTTAGTTAGTGCAAACAGGGGATAGGGTAGATCCACGGACATCGAAGCAGACGCCACAATCCGGCAGGCCCAAAAACAAAACTCGTAGATTTGTAGAAGTAGATGACACGATGATTGGTAATGTCATTACAGAAAATGAAAATAAGAATACTGCCAAAAAAACTCTATACGACATGCGCATTTTTGAAAACTATCTACAATCAATGAGTCCAGACCAATACATGAAATGCCCCCCAAAGAACTCGATGTAATTCTGTGCAAGTTTTACATCGGTGTATGAAAAGAAACCGGGGGACATTATGAACCGAACAGTCTTACCTCTTTCTAAAGCAACATCGTAATAAATGTGGCTCAGCCTAAAAGTCCTGTTGTCCCCCTAAAAGGACGAAGACTTATTTTCGACAGACTCAGACTGAACTTGATGAAGCCCTTAAATAGGTCAGTGACGTAGATAGGCCTATGTCTGACAATGACGCAGTACTCGGCAAAATGCCGCGAAAAGTTATTTTGAAATTTTTTGCTATTGTCAATTATTTTATTATAATTTCATTGTTTATATATAAAACTGTTAAATTAGTATTAAATTCTTTAAATAGCTACAATCTTTGTTTCCGCTTTTAACCTAGTTTCAGAAAGCATAGATAACCTTCAAGGTGTATTGACAAACCGATTATCAGCTGAGTGATTGACATGTACATGTATTCATACATCATAACAGATTGTTACGTCTGAGCATTGGGGTTTTGTTTATTAATCATTTAATTGGAAAATAAACAAAATTGACAGTGATATGATAAATAGAATTCGTCACAGTATTTTTTAATATGGGAAATATCAACCTCGGCCTGTTAATCTGTATTTGTCTCGGCAGAGCCTCGACAAATACAGATTAACGAAGCCTCGGTTGATATTTCCCATATTAAAAAATACTCGTGACGAATCCTCTATGTACCATTCAGGGAAGTTCAGTATCGCATTGCGATTCACCACACAAGTTTCAGTTATCGCTACACAATTTTAAAACATTAAACAGTAGTTACTAATCAATTTTCAATTTTGACTAGAAATATCGCTAATCAAGATCTTGAAAACAAAATGTTCCCTGCCATTATCAAATATAAGCACGTTCTTGAATACTGAAACAAAGTGTACCAGTACTTTAACTGTATGTGGTTGTAAATGCAAGGTAATATTTCAAGGGATATTTAGTTAAAATATGAACATTCTGGAATGCTGACACAAACTGTGGTTCGGGAGTGAAAACCTTGTAACTGTGTATAGTCTAAATGATGATGATACATAGTCTTGTACATTACTGTAGACATGATGATTAAAAAGTAGAAATTACCAGAAATACATGTACAGTTTTAGGTATAAACAATAATAACAGTCGATATTACTGTAAATCAGAAAGTAGACTATATTTTATAAAAAATAGTTTTCAAGCTGTAAACAGTTCTAAAAGGTAACACAGTATTGTAGGATATTAGATTGCTACAATCATTATGTACATGTTAATAAATACATGAACATTTTAAAAATGCATTCACCAATCACAAGCCACTTATAAATTATACTGATTTGGCTAAACAGATTTACCAGTAAATGAACTGAAATAATTATATAAAATTTAAAACATTTATGCAAGAAACAAACTTATTTAACCTTACATAATTATATTACCTATGACAAGTATGGAAAAAACAAAACTGAATGTAGCAAAGAACAGCTATACGTTTTCTACTACTAATCTAGCATTCTGCATGGTACAACAGTATTTTTCATATACCTCAAAATACTTTACTTTTTTAAATGTGCAATTACACATTCAGGTTCAGTAGGTCTAATATTAATACCACAGTTAGGCCAAAAACACACAACGCTTTTTCTGGGTCTGGGTCTACCGAGTCCGTTACTGTCAACATACAGCACATTTCATTTAAACTATTTTCGTGCTTATATCAAATTACGGTTCAAGTACAGTGTCCTGGGCACATACCTCAGCTATCTGGGCTGTCTGTCCAGGACAGTGGGTTAGTTGTTAGTTCGTTAGTGGTTAGTGAGAGAGAAGAGGGTGTAGTGGCCCTACACCTACCCATTGAGCCCATAAGAACTCGCTCTGGATTGGAGCCAGTACCGGGCTGCGAACCCTGTACCTACCAGCCTATAGTCCAATGGATTAACCACTGTGCTGCCGAGGCTGGTATACAGCACATGTTCTATGTTGTATGTTACCAGATCTGTAGTTCGACACATTAAGACTCCGCGTGTTTCTCTTTCGACTGATGTCATACTCACCAGACACAGACTAAGCACCGGTGTGTTTTGGGCCTTGCACAAATGTTTTTCTCACAGATGAAAGTGGGTCACAATTTTTTTTAATCTGGACATTTTTTATATTGGTGGTTGAGTATTGTGATAGTGAGATAGGCGTTAAGCTTAGGGTTACACAGTGAGATAGGCATTAAGCTTAGGGTTACACAGCGAGATAGGCCTTAAGCTTAGGGTTACACAGCGAGATAGGCCTTAAGCTTAGGGTTACACTGTTAGATAGGCCTTAAACTTAGGGTTGCACAGTGAGGTAGGCCTTAAGGTTAAGGTTGCACAGTGGTCTTAAAAAGGTGACACCTATTAAGTATTAAGTGGTTATGGGTTTGAAAAGTTATGAAATGATATATTCTGCAATTTTTATACATACATGTACATTTAAAAAAAAAAAACCCATCTGTTTAAGACAATAAATTTGAAGAGCTAAGTTATTAAAGCTTTTAAGGATGCTGATGTCACATGAAAATATTGTTGTGAGCAATGACTAGAAAATAGTTAACTGGTTCTCATAACTTGCAAATTTATTTGCTATTTGCAAACAAAAGAGTGGGCATGGGGAAGGAATTATTCAGAGAACATTTTATTCAGTATCACGTCACTGTGTGCTATGCAGGTTTTAGAGACCGCCACACAATTCTAACATGTTAAAAAGTAACTGCCAATCAATTTTCGATCACTGCCTAAAAAATTTTGAAAACAAAATATTGTCCAAATACCTTCTTCAAAAATCAGCTGAGAAACAGCAGAAAACGATGTTCATATAAGGCACTGTTTATGGTCCGGGATATATCATATAAGGCACTGTTTATGGTCCGGGTTATATCATTTTTAGGCACTGTTTATGGTCCGGGTTATATCATTTTAGGCACATTTTTATGAGCACCATGTCATGTGAAACCTTAACTTCTGGGATTTTGTGCAGTTATAGTGACCAACCCCATTAGCTGAACCATATTCCTTCCATCACAGCAGCCCAAACTCCCTCCAGGTCTGTCACTGATTCAGAATGGCTAAAGGTTAACATGATTGATATTCAAGTTGAGCTAATACGGAGCTGCAGCATTAAATGGTCTTCCTTGTATTGTTCTATCTATGTTCGTTCAAATGAATGTTGATTTAGAACACACCTGCCGACTGTCTGTCACCTGCAGCAATCTCATCTATTCTGAAATGGAAGCAAAGGAATGTTTTAAAATTACACCCCAGCACATGTTTTTATTAGCAGCTATTGGGTTAAGGCTCGTATACACAGGACATGGCATGTCCATGTATGTGAAAAGACTAAATTCTATCAGACTGGACGCAAAACGCATACAGTCGGCCGCAATGAAATAATCGTCAGTGTTTTGTTTGGGTAATGGAATTGAATATTTACAATGTGTGACAGAGGGTATGGGGGACCTCCCCCAGAAATATGGGTTAGGTTTAGGGTTGGGTTAAGAAAATCATACAGTAATAATAAGAGTCATTAATTAGGTTAAAAGGTGAACTTAAAAAAAAAAAAATGTACAAAATATTTTGGGTATGGCACCATACCCGTTTATACCCTCTGACAGAAATCCTGATCATATATGGTGCATGCAAGAGAATGCCGCAGACACATATCAGATGCGACAGCCGCACTCTACGTACTGAACCACATCCAGTGGATACAAGCCTTAATCGTATTACTAGATTGAGAAAATATGAAAAGAAACCTGTCACATCACAGCAACTAATACTTCTGATTTACAAATGTTGGGGTTTTTTTTACGTTCTGACTACTGCAGGTGAGATATCTCGCACAATGTCATGCAAGCCAATACAGTGCATTCAGTCATTCATATTTCCCGCCATTTCAAACATGAATGACCAGGTATAATTATAATAGTACCAGTGGAAATAGCTTGATCAAAATTAATGGCTTGTTTTGTTTTTCTGTTACAAATTCACAGGAATTTTGAGCTGCCAAATTAACAATAGCAGAAGGTATTAGTAATTTTGAGGAACAGGACCCCGTTCCACGAAAGAATTGTAGCTAAGGTTAATTGTAGTGACTTACGGTGAATTTTACAACTGGCACCGTAAACTTTACAGCCGTTTCACAAAGCTATATTCTTTACGAAGACGTACAAATTAGTTAAATAATAAATTGGTTACCGACTTTTCGGAACATTTATGATGTATTCAATGGTATCGGACATCCATGAAGTAACTTTATCAGTTTATTTGCTAAGCAATAATTGCCGAATGCATAAGACATGAGAGTTATCTTCCGTATTTTCATGTAAAGGTCGTATGGCCTAGAATGTTTTTAATTGACCGCCGAGTTTCATAAAAGGTATTTGGTATATATTAGATAAATTTTTACACAAAAAGTTAGTATCCTTCTTAGAAAATGACCAAATCATCATCTAACTGCCATCTGACATCTACGTTAGTGGCTTACAACTGCCTTGTACCTGTTGTAAATTTTTACAGTAATTTACGACGATAGTAAGCTACGCCACGTCGTGGAACGGGCTGGCGATCGTAGACAAAAATTAAGGTCGCGATGGTAGGTATTTACGGCGATAGTAGTGCTAAGATCGCTTCATGGAACGGGGCCCTGATAGCCGATTGTGCCAGCTAATTTGATTTTTAAAATTTGGCCATTTGGCCAAAAACAAAACAAAATCAAGAAATACTGAGATATGCACTGTAAATAAATTGTGGTCAGTAAAACACAATAATTGGGAATAATCATAGGCGTACGGACTCCCATTTTTATAGGGGGGGCAGGCTACTTTTGCCTGAATTAAATGAAAAATGCCTGAATTAATTAAAAATGCCTGAATCGGAAAAAATAACTTATTCATATTAGCATTATTACCAAACAGCTACATATAATTTTGGCCCTCATTTGAAGTTTTGCTCCAGCACTGGGTGGGCACGTGTGTGTGTGTGTCTGTGTGTGTGTGTGTGTCTGTGTGTGTGTGTGTGTGTGTGTGTGTGTGTGTGTGTGTGTGTGTGTGTGTGTGTGTGTGTGTGTGTGTGTGTGTGTGTGTGTGTGTGTGTGTGTGTGTGTGTGTGTGTGTGTGTGTGTGTGTGTGTGTCTGTGTGTGTGTCTGTGTGTGTGTGTGTGTGTGTGTGTGTGTGTGTGTGTGTGTGTGTGTGTGTGTGTGTGTGTGTGTGTGTGTCTAGTACACTCATGAGAATAACAGCCGTAACTACTCTATTGGAGTCTGGAGTTCAGACTAAAAGTTTTAATAGCGCGGGGCCTGATCTTGAACACTGTTTGTAAAGGAAAATAAGTTGGTGGGTCCACTTAAGTTTTAGATGTCAAGACTCCTAATCTCTATTTCACGAATTTAATGATAGAAGAAGGAACGTTAATTGAACAATACACTAACACATTTTAATTATTGTTATATGGTTACGGAAAACAGAGATAATGAGAGAGGAAATCCACTGCTGTCACACTGCTGATTAGAAGCAAGGGATCGTTTATATGCAGCATCCGACAGACAGGAGAGTACATGCCATGGCCTTTGTTACACCAGTCGTGGAGCGCTGGTTGGAATGAGAAATAGCCTATTGGACCACCTATGGGGATCAATCCTAGACCGAACAAACATCAAGTGAGTGCCACAACATTAAAGGGACAGACCCTAGTTTCAGCCCTTGAAAATGTACACTAAGTTTAGTTGATCTACAAACCTGTAACACATTTGGATAAAGCTACATTTGAGTGAAACACGAGTCTCTGACTTTGAAATGGTAAAATATCCTCTAAAAATGGACTAAAACTCGACTCCATAGCTGTTACTTATTAGACGCACGTGCATTTTGAAAAATATGAGAAATGCATTTTGTGATATTAAAAACACCAGGATGACCAAAAAACACTTTGAATGTACGGAAATGGATAATCTAAACAATAAAATCTAAGTAAAGAATGATTTTAGTTATTATAAACGGCTCTAATAGTAAAAAATATGCCTTAGTGTTTAAAAACTAGGCTATGTCCCTTTAATGATTGCTTCGACTTAACTACTGTAGATCCTGAAATTAATGTGAGCGACGGTGAGCAGACTAAAATGCGAAATTGAATTAATGCAAGTGGGCTCTCTTTGAAATATTAACTTTCCTAATAACACACGTCCATGTACTTTTCGGTTAAATCTGAGTTACAGGCGTCTTCAATGGGATTAACTCACTAACATGTCCGAGTACACATCAATTAACCTGTTTAGTCCATAGTGTTTTTAACGAGATCAACTTACAGCATGTTTGTTTGCCAATCATTTACATAATGGACATAGTTACCTACATCTGGCAAAACATTAGAATACATATACCATTACAATTGTATGCCAACAAAGTTGTAGGGAACTTGATCAGTAAAGACAAGGAAACGGTCAACTGCAATATTAGTGTGCTAAAACCCATTCATGTGCTATGGATCGTGTCGGCTTTTGACAGGGTGGCCAAAGTAACTGCAATTATCAAACGTGGCTGGTATCTTGCTGGACTACTGGACAATTAGTCTGTCTCGTCTACGATGAATTATGCTTCAGTTGTTTTATAAATGTATTAGAATTTTAATCTTTGTTTGTTTTAATAGCGTGTGACATATAACTTGCTGGACTATTTGACAGTTACATGTAGTCTGTCTCGCATACAATAAATTGTTTTCCAGTTCTGTTTAATAAATATATTAGAATTTTTGTTTTAATAATGTGGGACACGTATACAAAACATAGAAATAAATGTGTAATATTATTAATGAGAATAATACAAACTCGCATTTTTCACATTAATATTATGATCGCATTAATTTCAGGATCTACAGTAATTACTAAGATTTCTACCCTTTAAGAGCATCAATAAAAAAGTTTTATTTATATTTTAGAATTACCAATCTCCATGTGATGACGTTAATCCATTCTTTCATGTCCTGTTCAGAGGATGCAGACATGTAGAAGGTACGCCAGTCAAACACCAGTCTACAATAACAAACATCAATCTACAATAACAAACACCTGTCTACAATAACAAACAGCAGTCTGCAATAACAAACAGCAGTCTGCAATAACAAACAGCAGTCTGCAATAACAAACAGCTGTCTACAATAACAAACATCAGTTTACAATAACAAACATCAGTTTACAATAACAAACACCAGGCTACAATAACAAAAACCAGTCTACAAAACAAACATCGATCTACAATAATAAACATCGGTATAAAATATCACAATTCATGCAAAAATATACTTTGTAGAGCTATTGCAGATAGGTTAATACAATAAGTAACTGTGTTTTTTGCTTTTGATATTTTGTTAACATGTGAATACATTTCACTAAAAAATATACATGGTAATCCCAATGTAGAATTTATATATTAAATAAGCATTTGGCTGGATAGGTTGCATACATGTATGTACTATTTCCATTGTTTAAAAGGTACTTTATATTCCTAAAAATAACATCTATGTCCAGGGTTTGTGTTGACACGTAAATCACTCGTCCTGACTCGTAAGTTGCATCCAATGACTTGTACTTTGTTAAACTGAGGATCACAACTAACTTGCAATATTTTTAACTTTCTAGTAGCGAAAAAGCAAAGAATATCAAACAGATGATTGTGAGAAAAAAAGTAACAATGTATGATATATAATTGTATGAAATGTTAGCTGAAATACTACATGTGCATCTCGATTATTATGTGTTTTAAGCAAAATAAATTCTACTGTGACTCCGATTGTTTATTTATGGGAGTCACATTAACTCGCACAAAGATATGACAATCTCAAACCCTGCATATCTCATAGTCTGACTCTGTTGATACAAAAGTTAAAGTGTTTTGTTTAACGACACCATTAGAGTGAAACGAAACCCTGAGTTCATTTGAAATCATGTGACTCGGTGTTTACAAAAAGGATAAATTTCCACGCCAGGTCCGGCCACCCCTTTCGGTTGTGGACTTCCAAAAGGTTCTACAACTTAATGCATTTTATAATAATGGTTTGTCCAGTAATCTAACAACCTGCCACAAGGTTAACCAAAACACAACAATTTTAAAACATTTATTCAACACAAAGACAAAGAGCTCTTAGCAAAATACTGTGGACATTTGACAAGTTATACAATAATATTACCCTGAGATTTTCGACAAATATACTTATTTGAAAGTTCCATACCAAATAAAACACCGGTCTACATGAAAAACTTATAATATCGGTAATTTAGGCTACAACTCCTATTACAAATAAATTAGTCCCTATCGGAAACTATCAATTTGATTTGAAAGATGATTTACACCAAAATCCCAAAACTACAATTCTTCCATGTTACAATTAATTTCTGCAACAGCCCCTATTACAAATGTGAATATCCCACATAGAAATTCAACAATTGGTTTGAAAGCCGAATTATCACGGAGTTCACTACACCTCCCAAACCTCAAACAAACATATCGGAAAACAAATAATTAAAATTTATCTGCATGTTTAGAAATAATATTTCCTAAAAAATAAATGTGTGCACCCCCCCTGCACAACCAACAAAATGACAACAATTCTTTTACTAACAATGTACAACGATTAACCCCATAGCCAGTAATAAAGCATATGGAAACGGAGAGAGAGAGATAAAGAAACTCTAAAATCTAGGCTTTAACACCCCCTAAAACATTAATTTACCCAAACCATAATAACTTACGTGTTGACCCTATGAAAACACATCAGAAAGTAAAGTTCCAAGTTTGACCACACGGGCAACACGAGGACGAAATCGTATCTCATTGGTTCATCCAAAATAAACAATCATATAAAAATTATTACCCATAACAATTACGCCTAAAATTCACCAAAATATTCTATTATTACTACAATAGTGTATCCACTTAACAAAATAAAAAAATTAATTAAAAGAAAATACAAATAAAAATATATATTTTACTTCCTGTTAAATTACCGTAAAACCTTTAAATATTACCCTACTTAAAATTTTATCTTAATAACAATGAATTCCATGTTTTTATCCCAGCAGTATTATTCAGTTAGTAAATAGTGATTAGTATAGTTAATACAGAAGAAATAGAGAATATAACAAAATAAAATTACAACTAAAAAAAGAAACTAGGACAGAAAAGTTAAATGGATAAAAACATGGTTCATTACAAGAGCACATTGATTTATTAATCATCATCTACTGGATGTCAAACATTTGGTAATTTTGACATAGTCTTTGAGAGGAAACCTGCTACATTTGTCTATAAGTAGCAAAGGATCTTTTATATGCACCATCCCACAGACAGGATAGCACATACCACAGACTTTGATATACCAGTTGTGGTGCACTGATCAGAATGTGCCCAATGGGTCCACTGACGGGTATCAATCCCAAACAGACAGCCCAGTAGTAAAGCACGCACACTTGATGCACTAAGTCCCACCCGTGATATTAGACAAAAACTAGTGGATAAACTGACCGGAAAACAAATGGCTTCGGTTTCTTAGAATTGTCTTGTGAACACTCCCGGCACGTGTTCAGATCTAACACACGAATTGGAGACTTGTCCGTTTTCTCCTTGTAATACTTCAACTCGTTTTTCTGCAGCAAGAACCACCGAGTTCGCCAAGTCTGAAATAAATACAACAGCTATGTGGAAAGATTTATTATTTATTAATATATATTTTTTACACACATACATGTCTGCCTTTTTATCATCCATTAAAGGCTTTTGTAGGAGATATTGCTGGCACTATAAATTGCGATATCTCCTGCGATATTCTCCTAGGAGATATCGCTTCTTATAATCTTGATTGGTCAAATTTTAATCACAATACATTATTTTGTTACGTCACTGTGTATGTTTCAGCGCTAAACCTATCACTAGTGATGTCACGCCATTGCTAGTTAACGAGTGTTGCAAATGAAAAGAATGATAATGGATAATAAAAAATAATACCCCCCTCGTGTTTGATATCATAATTTATCAGCACTCATTGATAAAAGTATAAAAATCCTCGTCAAAACTCGGATTTTATCAACTCGTGCTGATAAATTATGATATCACAAGACACTCGGGGAGTATCCTCTATGTATCATAAATTGACAATATCTGCCGTAAGTAAAGGTTCACAATTATAGCAATATAAGACATGGTGAATTCCAACCGAATGTGGACTTCCTATGTTCAATACACGTATAATCAAAATAATAACACATAACAACAGCAAACAAAGGACTATTTCTTTAATGACACAAGAAAAGGCTTTCTGCCAGAGGGTAAAACGGGTAGGGTGCCGTACCCAAATGTTTTGCAGATTTTATTTGGTTAAGTTAACCTTTTGATAAAATTAACGACTCTTTATCATTACTGTACGATTTTCTTAATCCTAATCCTAAACGTAACCCATTTTCTTTCTGGAAGAGGCTCCCCATACCCCCTTTTCACTGTGGTTGCATTCAATTCCATAGTCCAGTCAGTTCACCACGACTAGTACATCAAAGGCCGTGGTATGTGCCATTCTGTTTATGGGATGGTGCATAAAAAGATCCCTTGCTACTAACCGAAAAGAGTAGTCATGAAGTGGCGGTTTCCTCGCTCAATATTTGGTGTGGTCCTTAACCATATAGTTGTTGAGTGTGTTGTTAAATAAAACATTTCCTTCAATTGCATTACCCAAAACATTATTCCATGGCATTTGCACGTACCAAGGCCTAACATATGGCCCAATATTTTCAAAATTAACTTAGTGCCACAATATCGCAAAACCACTGTAGGCCATGGTGTGAGTCATAGAGTCATCATAGCCTATGATGGTTTTACTATATCCAGACACTGAAATAAACAAGGTGTCAGATAACCCATGGTTACCACAAAATACAGCATTTACATTTCCATTAATATCACTATAAAATCCCTTCAGACACAAACTGATATTCATTCATATCACTGTTCTCACTGTACCGATACTGTATGTTTCATTCATATCACTGTTCTCACTGTACCGATACTGTATGTTTCATTCATATCACTGTTCTCACTGTACCGATACTGTATGTGTATCTATGTAACGTTCAACTCATCAAATTTATAGGTTGCGTAGTTTTAGTTAATTGGGCTTGAACTTACCGAGTTTGTTTTGTTTAACGACACCACTTGAGCACATTGATTTATGAATCATCGGCTATTGAATGTCAAACATATGGTAATTTTTAACACAGTCATAGAGATGAAACCCGGTATATTTTTCCATTAGTAGCAAAGGATCTTTTATATGCACCATCCCACAGACAAGATAGCACATACCACAGCCTTTAATATACTAGTCATGGTGCACTGGCTGTAACGAGAAATAGCCCAATGTGCTGAACTTCACAATAACAATTGCTGTAGTTGCACTATGAATTGCAATCGGTCAGGGGCTTCACTGATGGCAGTTTTTGCCATTGGACAAAAAATATTGTCATCGGTTGAAGGGACCATTGTTGGTTTTTATAGTTGTTGCAAAAGTTAACAATTTACATTTGCCGTAGCCAGGCTCAAAATTGACGTTGATAAAGCATTTTGCCTGTGGCAAAAACATTTCAAAACTATCAGAGGTAACAAATTGTTACGTTCAAGTCCTGAGTTAAGATTTTGTGGAGAACGAAGAACCATTCTCGACTTTCTTGACACGTGATAACATCTTGGTAATCTAGACGACCGGTCTCAACTTATTTCCATGCCCTGATATTGAAGCACTAAAATAGCATTAAAAATCTGAAGCATGGTAATTCTGACACCAACCCTGCAATTACAATTGATAGAGGTTTTAGTTCTTCACAGCACTTTTTTGCTTGGGACTATTCAAGGTTTTTTGTGTTTTTTCAAAGGCATGTTTTTTGCCTTGGACATGTTATTAACTGCAGGGGTTGTGACACTTGTTGAGACGGATAAGTAACCTGCTGCCACCACACAGACTATTCCTACCAAACAGCAGCAAGGGATCTTTTAAAGACACTCTCCAATAAGCTACACAGTATATAACACAAGCTCTTATGTACCAGTTCTGGGAAGATGGAAGATTCCACTGAGGGTAATCAATCCTATGTCCCCCTTCACACCTCAGGTCTGTGCTCTACAGAAATCAAAACAACAAAAACCACTCAAGTGACAGGACTACTTGGATAAAAGTAGGAGCAAAAGTCAGTATTAGCTGTCATAAATTAATGATTGGTGACACAGTTTTCTGTGTTAACAATTTCAAGACATACGATTGGCTGCTCCTAGGTGATGACCAGGTCACCAATGCCATACATCCAATAAAAAAAACCAGCACAGAGTTACAAGTGCAAAGTGTTGTAAATATTTTTTAGTCATCAAAATGTTAAAATTGGCTTAAAACCTAGTTTTTGAGGATATGTAAAAAATAGAATAATACATTTGTGTCCATTTACCTCACAACTCATTGTTTAAAAAAATATCAAACTCACTTTTGCTTGTAAGGTACATTTTAAAACAACTTCTTGTGAGATAAATAGTATCAAATGGCCAGTCATGTATTATTTATTCTCTATTTAAAGCCACACACCCTAGTTCCATCAAGCGAAAATAAATTATAATTTGGTTAATCTACAAACCTGTAACACACTTAGATCACGTTTTTATCAAATGGAGTGAAAAAGCAGGTTTTATATCGATAAATACCATGGGAATCCCCATGTCCCAATTGCTTGAAATAATTTTAAAAGTTAGTATTCTGATGTCACTGGTAGATGTCGTTCGAAGCACAACAATGCCTACGTCACGACAAATTTCACAGAGTGTGCAGACTTGGGGTGCGTTCTTTTCACCTCTCCTGGACATGTTCCAACTGTTCTGTCCGGGTTGTATTCCCTCTCCAGATATCGTAAGACTTAGCAAAGTTATTGGTTTTACGGGTTTGTAACGTTTTGTATTGAGACACTTACTTGTCTGAACTTTATTGTTACTGAAAATGTTCACGAACTGTGAAGAAAAATCTCACAAATGAACAACAACAAATCGGATGTTGATTGCACGAACCGTGCACGAGAAAACAAACCGAACCAAAATGGTAACGGTCACGTGGTATACCAACGTCTGTGACACTGAAATGGAAATATCCCGTCTAAAAATAGATTAGACCTTGTCTGCTCAACAGTTTTTTCTCAAACATGCATGCGTTTTTAAGAAATAAGAAAAATGCATTTTGTGGTATTACAAAAACCAGGATTACCAGGATTACCAAAAAACACTTCAGGTGAATGGAAATGTATATTCAAAATAATAAACGGTAAGTAAAGTGCAATTTTATTTGTGAAAAAATGGGTTTAATAGCGAAAAACAACGCTGTAATGGTTAACAACTAGCGTAACGAGGGTGTGTCCCTTTAATACATTTACCCAAGAGTAAACAACTACAACCATCAAAACAATCAATAACATCACAATCCTCTGAATAATGATTAGTGAATCATGATATCAGATACACGTAGTTTCCTTCTTTCTTTTTTTTAAATATTTATTTCCCCCAGTCCATTCTGATCATGTCAAGGTAGGGGAGAGCCTTGAATTCATGGCCTTACATCAAAGTAATATAATTTATATACAAGTACATATATCTAATTTGTTGTATAATAATGTTATATAGTCATATATAACAATTTGATACATAAATGCATTTGTAAAAGTTTCTGTATAAATTAAAGATTGGCAAAAAACAAAACAAATTGCTATGACGCATATAATGGAAAGGACTGGGAAATATAGGAGAAGAAGAAAGAAGATATAATGGTTAAAACACATAATAATAAACTGATAAATAAATAAATAAGCAAACAAACAAACAAACAAACAAAACAAAACAAAACAAAACAAAACAAAACAAAACAAAACAAAACAAAACAAATAAATAAATAAATAAATACATGGGGTGGGGTGTAAATCTATACTAGCACGAAACGAAAAAGACCTGGAATTTGAAACAAGCTATTGTTAGGAAATATGTTTCAGTCAAAGAGATTAAGCCATGGTGTCCATTGTTGATTAAACATTTCGTAATTGCAATTCTTATATAAAATAAATCTTTCTATTTCAAACTTGTTTCGCAAAATGTTTTTAACTCCATTGATATTTAATATTTTTTTCTGTACTTTCATACAGTAGATATAATATTTAATGTTGATAATCAACCAATTTACAAAGTTACTATTTTCGTTATTGATCATACCAAACATAACAATATCTTGACTAAAAATAATGTCAATTCCTGTTTCAGTCAATATCCATTCTTGTATTGATTCCCAAATGTAGTTAACCTTGTTACAGTCAAAGAAAAGATGTTGTAACGTTTCACATGAAGCTTTGCTGTTATTCCAGATATTAATACTTAATATAGCATCCACACTTTGTGGGTTTTGAACTTTTTGTATATCTATCCAGCTGGACAGTGTTTCTCTCCAAAACCTATTGCGAATATGTTCTGTTTTGCGCGTTAGGAAATAATCACCTTGTTTAATCATGTCTGTTAACGATATGTTTGTAGTTGACTTAAACAGAGTGATCCACTTTGAGTTATTTAAAAACATTCTTCGAATCCATGTACATTTTAATGCTGTTATAAAATTATTTATGTTTATCATTTTAATACCACCCCTTTCATAATCTTGCGTTATTAAATTTCGTTTAAATTTTTCAGTTTTACTCTGCCAGATAAATTAAAAAAATAATGTATTTATATGTTTTATCAGAATTTCATTTGGATTCGGTAAAGCTATTAATAGGTGAGCTAACTTTGGCATTATTAACATTTTCAATACTGTTATTCTTCCTAAAACCGTCAATCTGCTGCAAGACCATACTCTCATCAATTTTTGTACTTCTGATATTTTTCAATCATAATTTAGTTCTATTATATGTTCCATGTTCACTGAAAAGTTGATACCAAGCAGGTTAAAATGAGTTTGACCCCATTCTAACTTCCATCTCGTATGAAGGAATACATCCTTAGAAAACTAAAACACATAGTTTCCTTAATAATAGCTTCAAAAGTTTCTAAAATCATGCATCTCTATTGAGCAAATTCTTTTCAAGGCACTCTTATCTTGTATCTACATGTAGGTTTCTTAACGGAGCAGATTTTCGAAAAGGAACCGTTCTCTTACTTCAATTCAAGTAGTATTAATAATGCAAAGTCAACCATTGCATGTGGAAAAAAACACCTCACTGTTACACTTTGTGCATTTTAAAGCACAGGGGGTAGGACTTGCCCACTGGTAAAGTGCTTGTCTGATACGCATTCGCAGGGGACAATATTTCACAAGAACCGTTGTTCTGTTCATGTGTTGGTTACACATTTTTATAATCAAGATAACCACCAATAGGTTATGTGGTGAACAATTACATTCTAACATTAAAAGTAACATCGATCAGTAATGAAAGTGAAAATCAGTTTATGTTTTTTTAATACATTTAAACCATCAATGTAGCACAGAACCGTAGTTCAAGTGTTGTAGGATTATGTAGGCCTAACTCATCGGATATGAGAACTATATTCACGTAACCGATTGTTATAAGTAAAACTCACGTGAACCGACTTCCGGTTACCAATTTTTTAAAAATATTGTCCCCTGCAGTCGGTAATATTTCTACATAATAGAAAAATTGATTAGCAATTACTGTTTAATGTTTTAAAATTGTTTAGCAATTACTGTTTAATGTTTTAAAATTGATTAGCAATTACTGTTTAATGTTTTAAAATTGATTAGCAATTACTGTTTAATGTTTTAAAATTGATTAGCAATTACTGTTTAATGTTTTAAAATTGTTTAGCAATTACTGTTTAATGTTTTAAAATTGATTAGCAATTACTGTTTAATGTTTTAAAATTGATTAGCAATTACTGTTTAATGTTTTAAAATTGATTAGCAATTACTGTTTAATGTTTTAAAATTGATTAGCAATTACTGTTTAATGTTTTAAAAGTGTTTAGCAATTACTGTTTAATGTTTTAAAATTGATTAGCAATTACTGTTTAATGTTTTAAAATTGTTTAGCAATTACTGTTTAATGTTTTAAAATTGATTAGCAATTACTGTTTAATGTTTTAAAATTGATTAGCAATTACTGTTTAATGTTTTAAAATTGATTAGCAATTACTGTTTAATGTTTTAAAATTGTTTAGCAATTACTGTTTAATGTTTTAAAATTGATTAGCAATTACTGTTTAATGTTTTAAAATTGATTAGCAATTACTGTTTAATGTTTTAAAATTGTTTAGCAATTACTGTTTAATGTTTTAAAATTGATTAGCAATTACTGTTTAATGTTTTAAAATTGTTTAGCGAACTCCGAAACCTGTGTAGTGAAATTTGAAAAGCAACGCGATACTGAACAAAAAGTTCCCCGCTCAAAATTTGCAATGGAGAAAGTTAAAGTTTGTTTTGCTTAACGACACCATTAGAGCATACTGATTTATTAATTATGGGCTAATGGATGTCAAACATTTGGTAATTTTCACATATACATGTAGTCTTAGAGAGGAAACCTGCTACATTTTACCATTAGTACTAAAGTCAAATCCATGGGTGGCAAGTCAAATTTAAAAAATAAAACCATCATCTATTTGATGTCAAACGTTTGGTGATTGTGAAATATATGTTTAGAAGGAAACCCACTATATTATTCCATCAGCAGCAAGGAATCTTTTATAGTCGTCATACCACAGACAGGACAGCTCTGTTGTGGGGCACAGGTTTGGACAGGGGTGAAGACAATCGGAGAATTCATCCACTGAGAGGATTTGATCCTATGATCCAAGCACCTCAAACATGTACTCTTCTGAGTCAAGATCCCTCCCTATCATTCAAACAGTAATGAGTGTAAGAGTAAACACTGGGGACGTTTATGATAAAATAATAAGCAACAGCCGAATGTTATGCAACAATAGAAAAGGTGAAAAAGTTAAAAGAAATTAAGCAACAGAAATATTAACCTGCACACATTGTAAAAAATCAAATCAAAATCAAGCGTTTAATCACAGCAAGCTCCTGGACAAGCACATGCATGTTTCCGAGGATTTATAATGAAAAATGGCATGCAAATGATCAGTTCAGAGCCTTGAAGTGTCAAGAGAAGTTCAGGAATGTTTGTTTAACGACACCTCAGCACATTTTAAACTACAGCTATTCAGTGTCTAACTTAACGTTCCTTCGACTCTTGGTCGAGAGAGAAAGAGAAAAAAACTTGAATAAGCAGCAAGGGATCTGTTATATGCATTTTTCCCGATAGGACAGTGCAGATCATGACCTCTGATTGTGTCTAACGTAAGATGCTAATATTTTATGGCGATAAATTTAAAGAGACATGGGGTGGGACATAGCCCAGTGGTAAAGTGCTCGCCTGATGAGTGGTCGATCTCCGTCGGTGGACCCATTAGGCTATTTCTCTTTCTAGCCAGTGCACTATGACTGGTATATCAAAGGCCACGGTATGTGTTATCCTGTCTATGGGATGGTGCAAATATAAGATCCCTTGCTACTAATGGAAAAATGTAGTGGGTTTTCTTTCTTTAGAAGACTATATGTAAAAATTACCAAATGTTTGACATCAAATAGCCGTTAATTAATAAATCAATGTGCTCTTGTGGTGTCGTTAAACAAACCAAACTTTAACACTGTATCTGCAGAAGTGAATGCTCAAAGTACTTACATGGAAATAAATGACATGGGATACAAATACAGAAATTCCTGAAAGTGTTTCATCCGAGAACAAAGGAGAACAGTTTTCCATAGAGCTAACACTGGCATTCTCTGAGCTATGTTCAGCATGAAGGGTACATCACAGTGATAGAAATGAGCAGAATTTTTCATCTGTCCACTGGCCAAGTATATTGCAAAATCTACTTGTCCAGTAACATTTTCACTTGTTAAATGTTTTATTTTATTCAAGTACAAGGTCTGCATTTTTGCTCAAATTGAAACTGCATTGAATATTTTACTTGTCCACTGGACAACCATTGAGGTTCATTTTTGCTTGTCAGAGCAGATTTTCACTTGACAAATGGACAAGTGCTTATTTCAAACACTGCACCACAGTCCAAACACTGGATACAATTTTATGAATGAGTGTTTTTTTCTTCACTGAAAACAAAAAATACTTCTAGTAAAATAAAGGGTGAAAAAAAACCCTCAGAAAAAACAAACCCAAAAACAAAAACAACAGTAATCCATTACCAATCAGAGCTACTTTTTAAATGACATGAATGGGTCCTTTGCATGCATATTTAAGCCATTCCAGAAGAGTGTCGAAAAGGATTTTTTATCAGTTACCTTGAAATATCGACCCTCTTTGGTTAAGAAACCTTCTTTAGAATTAATCTGAAATCAAAATATATGGATGTAATTATGTAATATATTTCATACCTTGCAATAATTACCAAGTTTTGTCAAGAAGCCTTCCTTGGAATTAATCTGAAAATATAAACAAATTCAAAATATTCTTTTGCAAGTAAAATACTGGGGCTAAAACTGTAAAATTTAATAAACTTCATTGTTGACTCCAAAGGGAGATAATAAATTAAACATTTGTAAAATGTCTCAGCCATGTCTGACATAGGCATAGTTAGTTCTGATGTGGTTTTATTCTCAGAACTGATGCATGCCTATTATAACTTGTTGAACTCTAGCAAACCACCATATATGAAATAACTACGGTCCACAGAATTGAGCTACAATTGTGGTGGTGGTGAAAGGCTCCTAAGCATTTGCTTACAGAAAAACCTGATGTCGTGTTATTGGCGTCTGCGGTGCTAAGTTCAGCGTGTACCGTCACTTCCTCATACAGGTCAGGCTCGGCTATATCACGTGGATAGGGGCGACACAGCAGAACGAGTTGACCTGTAAGATGACAACAAAAAAGTACAATATCACGTGGATAGAGGTGACACAGCAGAACAAGTTAACTTGTAAGATAACAACAAGTACAGTATCACATGGATAGGGGCGACACAGCAGAACGAGCTGACCTGCAAGATAACAAGAAAGTACAGTATCACTTGGATAGGGCGACACAGCAGAACGAGCTGACCTGCAAGATAACAAGAAAGTACAGTATCACGTGGATAGGGGTGACACAGCAGAACGAGCTGACCTGCAAGATAACAAGAAAGTACAGTATCACGTGGATAGGGCGACACAGCAGAACGAGCTGACCTGCAAGATAACAAGAAAGTACAGTATCACGTGGATAGGGGCGACACAGCAGAACGAGCTGACCTGCAAGATAACAAGAAAGTACAGTATCACGTGGATAGGGCGACACAGCAGAACGAGCTGACCTGCAAGATAACAAGAAAGTACAGTATCACGTGGATAGGGGTGACACAGCAGAACGAGTTGACCGGAAAGATAACAAGAAAGTACACTATCACGTGGATAGGGGCGACACAGCAGAACGAGCTGACCTGTAAGATATCAACAAGAAAGTACAGTATCATGTGGATAGGGGTGACACAGCAGAACGAATTGACCTGCAAGATAACAAGAAAGTACAGTATCACGTGGATAGGGGCGACACAGCAGAACGAGTTGACCTGTAAGATAACAAAGTACAGTATCACGTGGATAGGGGCAACACAGCAGAACGAGTTGACCTGCAAGATAACAAAGTACAGTATCACGAGGATAGGGAAAACACAGCAGAACGAGCTGACCTGTAAGATAACAAAGTACAGTATCACATGGATAGGGGCGACACAGCAGAACGAGCTGACCTGCAAGATAACAAGAAAGTACAGTATCACGTGGATAGGGCGACACAGCAGAACGAGCTGACCTGCAAGATAACAAGAAAGTACAGTATCACGTGGATAGGGGTGACACAGCAGAACGAGTTGACCGGAAAGATAACAAGAAAGTACACTATCACGTGGATAGGGGCGACACAGCAGAATGAGCTGACCTGTAAGATATCAACAAGAAAGTACAGTATCATGTGGATAGGGGTGACACAGCAGAACGAATTGACCTGCAAGATAACAAGAAAGTACAGTATCACGTGGATAGGGGCGACACAGCAGAAAGAGTTGACCTGTAAGATAACAAAGTACAGTATCACGTGGATAGGGGCAACACAGCAGAACGAGTTGACCTGCAAGATAACAAAGTACAGTATCACGTGGATAGAGAAAACACAGCAGAACGAGTTGACCTGTAAGATAACAAAGTACAGATAACAAAGTACAGTATCACGTGGATAGGGGCGACACAGCAGAACGAGTTGACCTGTAAGATAACAAGAAAGTACACTATCACGTGGATAGGGCGACACAGCAGAACGAGATGACCTGTAAGATAACAAGAGAGTACACTATCACGTGGATAGGGGCGACACAGCAGAATGAGTTGACCTGTAAGATAACAAGAAAGTACACTATCACGAGGATAGGGCGACACAGCAGAACGAGCTGACTTGCAAGATATCAACAAGAAAGTACAGTATCACATGGATAGGGGTGACACAGCAGAACGAATTGACCTGCAAGATAACAAGAAAGTACAGTATCACGTGGATAGGGGAGACACAGCAGAACGAGTTGACCTGTAAGATAACAAAGTACAGTATCACGTGGATAGGGGCAACACAGCAGAACGAGTTGACCTGCAAGATAACAAAGTACAGTATCACGTGGATAGGGGAAACACAGCAGAATGAGTTGACCTGTAAGATAACAAAGTACATTATCACGTGGATAGGGGCGACACAGCAGAACGAGTTGACCTGTAAGATAACAAGAAAGTACAGTATCACGTGGATAGGGACGACACAGCAGAACGAGTTGACTTGCAAGATAACAAGAAAGTACAGTATCACGTGGATAGGGGCGACACAGCAGAACGAGTTGACCTGCAAGCTAACAAGAAAGTACAGTATCACGTGGATAGGGCGACACAGCAGAACGAGTTGACCTGTAAGCTAACAAGAAAGTACACTATCACGTGGATAGGGGCGACACAGCAGAACGAGTTGACCTGTAAGCTAACAAGAGAGTACAGTATCACGTGGATAGGGGCGACACAGCAGAATGAGTTGACCGGCAAGATAACAAGAAAATACAATATCACGTGGATAGGGGCGACACAGCAGAACGAGATGACCTGCAAGATATCAACAAGAAAGTACAGTATCACGTGGACAGGGGTGACACAGCAGAACGAATTGACCTGCAAGATAACAAGAAAGTACAATATCATGTGGATCGGGGCGACACAACAGAACGAGTTGACCTGTAAGATAACAAAGTACAGTATCACGTGGATAGGGGCAACACAGCAGAACGAGTTGACCTGCAAGATAACAAAGTACAGTATCACATGGATAGGGGAAACACAGCAGAATGAGTTGACCTGTAAGATAAGAAAGTACAGTATCACGTGGATAGGGGCAACACAGCAGAAAGAGTTGACCTGTAAGATAACAAAATATAATATCACGTGGATGGGGGCGACAAAGCAGAACCAGTTGACCTGCAAGATAACAACGTACAATATGACGTGGATGGGGGCGACACAGCAGAACCAGTTGACCTGCAAGATAACAAAGTGCAATATCACGTGGATGGGGGCGACACAGCAGAACAAGTTGATCTGGAAGATAACAAAGTACAATATCAAGTGGATGGGGGCAACACAGCAGAACAAGTTGACCTGCAAGATAACAAAGTACAATATCACGTGGATGGGGGCGACACAGCAGAACAAGTTGACCTGCAAGATAACAAAGTAGAATATCACGTGGATGGCGGCAACACACCAGAACAATTTGACCTGCAAGATAACAAAGTACAATATCACGTGGATGGGGGCGACACAGCAGAACAAGTTGACCTGCAAGATAACAAAGTACAATATCATGTGGACATACAAGCATTGAAATAAAATTAAAATATTGTTTTATTTAATGACACCATAAGAGCACAAAAAATCACAGTTAGCTGAATGGATCCACCAAGGAAAGAAGGAAATTTTTATTTAATTTTATTTAGTAATTTATTGTAGTTGATAACAATTTGGTTCGGACTTTAGTTTTAATTTGCAATATTTAAAATGTGTGCCTACTACCCTTCTCATGTAACAAATAGTAAAGTAGTCTTCACAATACACACACACACTACATACCCACGCTATTGTTAACGATGTTTACGTCAATGTTCAATGTAATGTTCTTACCCGAATCGCCACCAACGAGGGGATTGTTACTGAAATGTGTGCCTACCACCCTCTCATGTGACAAATCATGGGTGGAGAATTACACGGTTGTATGTGCACAAAACCTCATTTTGAGAAATCGCCACTTGAAGTTTGGAGCTGCCATATTGGAGTCATAAAGAAGTCTTTGCAATAGTTTTAATATAACAAATGTGTCTTACAATATCATATTCTAGGACTGTTTACTATGTAGATAATTTTATCTTCTATCAAATAGGATGGACAAAACTCATTTTTGGAAAAATTGCAGATAGAACCTTGTAATTTTCAGGCCACGAAATACAGACACACACTACATACCCATGCTATTGTTAACAATGTTGACGTCAATGTTCAATGTAATGATTCTTACCCGATTCACCACCAATGAGGGGATTGTTACTGAAATGTGTGCCTACCACCCTTCTTGTATGACAAATAGTGAAGCTGTCTTCAAAAGAAATACACTACATACCGACGCTATTGTTAAAGATGTTTACGTTAATGTTCAGCGTACTGATTCTTACCTGATTCGCCACCAATGAGGGGCTGGTTACTGAAATGTGTGAGCAGATCCTGCAGACTTTTGAATGTTCCATGACCAAACTGGAACTCTGTGCCCGTCCAACTCACATTGAAATGCTTCACAGATTTGTCACATCTGAAATTAATAATGACAAAAATAAACAATAATGACAACAATAAACAATTAATAATGACAACAATAAACAATTAATAATAACAACCACATCATACATTTTATTGCAAGGTGATGAATTTGCTGCTCTCCTAAAACTTTCTAGGTATGGAGGGGGAGTGACCATGGCAACCCGCTTTTCCTGGTGAAGACTGTATTTACAAGTCTATACAATTTTGAATATGAGCAGGGCGTCTAGAATTTTTTATAAAATCCACTAGCCATAGGATCAGTGATTTAAAAAATTTACTAGCCATGATTAAAAATTCACTAGCCCTACTTTACTTCAAGTTAATACAATTTTACTAAATAATAGTAATAATCAGATATATGATCTAAAGAGGGAGATAGAGCTTAAAACCACTAACATTTGGAGGTTGTAGGCATCAAAATAATTCGAGAATGGTCGTTCAGGTTACCAGGAGGTTATCACATGTAAGAAAAGTTAAGAACGGTGTTTCGTTCTCGACAAAAATTTCAATGTAGTTTTGTTTCCGAACGTAAACCATTCCGGACTTTCGTGTTTCATTTTCTCGTACAAAATTGCACCGATGTTCATGTGCACTTGTGCAGTTGCAAACAATTTTGACAATCCACGTTTAAGCAGCGCCCCACTGGATAAATTTACTTTCAGATTTCGTTTCTCGTACCAATGTGGTAACCTATAGGTTACCAGGCTATATTCTGTGGTAACCTGTAAATAGGTTACCACACACAATGCTTATTTCGATACCTGGGGTTGGGTTAGGGGCAGGATATTCATATTTACAAAATAGACTTAACTGCAGCATTTGACAATGTTTTTCACTAGCCGTCGGGCATGGCAATAGTAGTTATTTACTAGCCCAACATTGAATATCACTAGCCACGGGGAGTGAGGCTACCATAATCTAGAAGCCCTGATGAGTGTGTGCTGTATATGATTAATATACTCATGGAAAAAAGGTTCTTGTGCACTAATTGAACGAATACAGAATTACATTTACTTGAAATCTGGTCAAGAAAATTTTTGAAAATGATTGGGTAATCATTCCCTTCGATAATCCATAGTAGTTCTGTCAATTCCATGTGCTATTCATGCATTATGTGCATAGTTTGCTGTATGCACATTTGGGTGACATGCTCCTGTTTGACGTCATTTTCCGTATCATTGGACCACAAAACAATTGTATGGCTTCTCATCACTCCGAAAACCACTTCAATAAATAAATTAGTAAAACAATTAAAGCTAAAAGATTGTTTTGTTTAACAACACCACCAGAGCACATTTATTTATGAATCATCGGCTATTGGATGTCAAACTTTTGGTAATTCTGACATAATATAGTCTTAGAGAGGAAACCCGCTATATTTTTCCATTACTAGCAAGGGAGCTTTTATGTGCACCATCCCACGAACAGGATAGTACATATCATGGCCTTTGGTATACCAGTCGTGGTGCCATGGCTAGAGCGAGAAATAGCCCAATAGGCCCACCGATCGATCTCAGACTGACCATGATATCAAGCAAGTGCTTTACCACTGGTCTACGTCTTGCCCTAAACGAGTCAATGATCAATGTGAACACAATACTATTTCATACTTTAGCATCACCTACAGGACTGCCAATTTCCCAAGACTGGACTGATAAAATGAACTGTGTTTGTAACCGATTCGTTCCAATCATCTTGCAGGGCTCGAACTTAACAACAACAACTGCGGTCAGGGGCTTCACCGATGGCAGGCTTTTGCTGATTTTTTGCTGATAGATAAAAATCATTGCCATCTGTTGAAGGGACTATTTTTGGGTTTTATATCTGTTGCAAAAGTTACCAATTTATAATTGCCATAGGCAGGCTCAAAATTGCTGTCGTTGAGTATTTTCTCATAGGTAACAAATGATTTGATTTTGTGTTTTTTTTAGTAAAAAAAATTAAAGTTTGTTTTGTTTAACGACACCATTATAGCACAATGATTTATTAATCACCGGCTACTGGATGTCACATTTGGTAATTTTGATATATAGTCTTAGAAAGGAAAGTCGCTACATTTTTCCATTAGTGGCAAGGGATAATGTATATGCACCATCCCACAGACAAGATAGTACATACCGCAGCCTTTGATATACCAGTCGTGGTGCACTGGCTGGAACGAAAAATAACCCAATGGACCCACCGATGGGTATCGATCCCAGACCGACCGCACACCAAGTGGATGCTTTACCACTGGGCTACATCCCGCCCCTTTTTAAAACCAAATAACAGTTGAAATTCCATTTTCATTTTAGCCAAATTAAATAGAATACGAAGACTCATTAAACATGTTAACCTGTTCATATTGGTACATGTATTTTGATAAGCTTTAAATTGCATAAACAAAATAATCATTTGTATAAATTGTCGAGGCCTCTGAGAGAGAAAAGGGATGGGACATAGCCGAGAAGTAAAATGTTCGCCCGATACGCGGTCCCATTGGGCTAATTCTCATTCCAGCCAGTGTACAAGGACTGGTTTATCAAAAGCCATGGTATGTGATATCCTGTTGTGTGATGGTGTTTGTAAAAGATCAATTGCTACTAATGGGAAAATGTAGTGGGTTTCTTTGCTAAGACTACGTCAGCAATACCAAATGTTTGACATCCAATATCCGATGATGACTACATCAATGTGTTCTAGTGGTGTCGTTAACAAAACAAACTTTAAGTGACAGAGAAAAATGAAAACAAGACAAACTTGACAGAGAGTGCGTATTCCCAGTGTTTTCCAGTCTTCGAACTTGGTCTCAGTAAGTATGTGCCGTCCGTCCCATTCTGTAACAGCATGCTCTCTGCAGTGTGACGAGTTAGGTTCGGGTGAAAAAACCTGTAAGAAAATCCATTCAAGTGAACCTCAGTAAACACAATGACATTTGGTTTTTTGAAAACGAAAAAAAAGAGAGAAAGAAATGTTTTATTTAACGACGTACATTTTATTTACGGTTATATGGCGTCAGACATATGGTTAAGGACCACACAGATTTTGAGTGGAAACCCGCTGTCGCCACTACATGGGCTACTCTTTCCGATTAGCAGAAAGGGATCTTTTATTTGCACTTCCCACCAGTTATGGATCACTGGTCGGTGCAAGTGGTTTACACCTACCCATTGAGCCTTGCGGAGCACTCACTTAGGGTTTGGAGTCGGTATCTGGATTAAAAATCCCATGCCTCGACTGGGATCCGAACCCAGTACCTACCAGCCTGTAGACCGATGGCCTAACTACGAAGCCGGTCTTTTGAAAACGAAGTCTTCGTATTAATATAAGCATGAAAATAATATAAAACCCAAAATCTGAAAAACACTGCAGGCCCTTGAATTTTTTTTATCAAAGAAAAAAGGGCAGGAACAAATTTTGAGTTGCACTAAAATCACAAAAATCTTTGAAAATTCGGATTTTCATCTTAGATAATATAAATCAAAATATCTCTTTTCCCCCCAATAGCAACCGGTGCTCCACGACTAGTATATCGAAGGCCATGGTACATGTGCTCTCTTGCCATGGTATGTACTACCCTGTCTGTGGGATGGTGCATATAAAATATCCTTTGCTGCTAATGGAAAAGAGTAGCCCATGAAGTGGCGACAGCGGGTTTCCTCTCAATATCTGTGTGGTCCTTAACCACATGTCTGATGTCATATAACCATAAATAAAATGTGTTGAGTGCATCATTAAATAAAACATTTCCAAAAAAATGTGCAGTCTTGCCTTTGGATATAAAATATCCCTTGCTGCTATTGGAACATGCATTGGGTTTCCTCAAGGAATACAGGTAAAAAATTATCAAATGTTTGACATCCAATACATGTGAAATGTGCAAATGAACGCTGCATATTGTAAGATTAGCAGATTTTTTTTTTTTAAAGTTAAAGTTTGCTTTGTTGCCACTATAGAGCACTTTGATCAATTAACAATCAGCAATTGGATGTGAAACATTTGGTAATTTGACTCGTAGTCTTCACAGGAAACATGCTACATTTTTTCATTAGCAATGGATCGTTTATATGCACTTTCCCGCAGATAGGACAGCACATACCACAATTTTTGATATACCAGTCAAGGGACACTGGTTGGGGCAGGGAAAAAACCCCAATCAGACAAAGGATCCACAAAGGAGATTCGATCCTGCCACTAAAGCACCTCAAGCAAGCATGCTCACAACAGAGCTAGATCGATCCCACCCCCTTGGGTTGTGGAGTTCCAAACAAATGTTCAGGTGATAATATATTTAATACTGAGAAATCAATTTACTGTGATTAGATGTGAAATCTTGTTTCTGATAGCAATACTACACTGTATACCATGTACATGTACATGTATGTTGTTAGCTAGAGGACCTAGTACTTACACTGAACTAATACAATGCTAGGATAGGAAGGAAATGTTTTATTTAACAACGCACTCAACACATTTTATTTACGGTTATATGGCGTCGGACATATGGTTAAAGACCACACAGATATAGAGAGGAAACCCGCTGTCGCCATTTTATGGGCTACTCTTTTCGATTAGCAGCAAGGGATCTTTTATATGCACCATCCCAGACAGAATGACACATACCACGGCCTTTGATATACCAGTCGTGGTGCACTGGCTCTAGCGAGAAATAGCCCAATGAGCCCACTGATCCTAGACCGACCGCGCATTAAGCGAACGCTGTACCACTGAGCTACGTCCCGCCTCCTACTAGAATAGGAGACTCAAATTAACAAAGTCCAAGCATAACAAACAAGCCTTTGGAGTTTTTAATCTACAAAATGTTAAATATTCAGAACATCTTCTTTGAAAAAATTTTTACCAAAGACTTTTTTATTTTTATTGTTTTGTTCTTTTTTTAAATCTACAAAAAATTTATATTCAAAATTCTTCTTCAGGAAAAGCTGACCGAATACACTAAACACAAAAGAAAATTAGCACACTATTAAATCTACAAAATGTTAAATATTCAAAACATCTTCTTTAAAAAAAAAAAAATTAACACCCACACGTAAACAAAATATTTATATTATTTATCTACAAAACATTAAAATTACATCTAAAATCTCTTCTTTGACATTTGCATACTTTTACCTTTTATTAAATTTATCTAGCTCTTTTATCTTCAGAACAAATTTACAGCCACTGTAAAATATGTAAATACCACTTGCTTTAAAAGCTGGTAGCTACTACATGTATATTGAGACACCTCTCAAAACCTGTACCTCAGTAAACCGCAATACCCTCAAACACAGATGTTATTCACGGTCTCTTTTTAATATTGGTTCAGAACTTCTCTAAACCAGGTCATACCCTTAATACTAGACTTTTACTTGGTCCTGGAGCTGTCTGTTTTACATAGTTCATACAGGCAAGGACCCATAAAATTCAAGCACTTTTCAAGGACCTACCTTATGTTTTCAAGGACCATAAATACAAACCGTAACCAGCCTTTTCGAACAATGTTTTTTAATAGAAAATGTATGTTTATATAGACAGTACTTACCATTTGCAGATAATGTTGTTAAGTTTAACATGTTTAGCATTGTAAGCTTCACAAATGTCCTTTTCTAGTTGGCAAGAATTTAAAGTTTTCCAGTAATTTAGGCTTAATCATGTTAAACTGATGTATATTGTCAACCTCCAGTAATGTCAGCATATCAGTAAAGTATTTACTCTAGCAGTGAATCTAAGTGATTCCGTGTCGTCTCGCCTGACTATTGTTTGCAGTTCTCAAAACGAGGCTATTACGCTCATCATTAATCAGTAAATCTCGGCTGAGGCATTCGGAACATAGCATTTGTCCCGGAATGGGCCGAGTACATTCGGGTCACGGAATGTCGTGAGTGCTGGAATGAAAGTACGAACACGGAAGTAAAAATGCTAAATTTCTTTCGAGATTGTTCCGTAATGTCTGGTTAAAATGACGCGCTAGTCGCACTGACATGAAATTCAAGCACTTTTCAAGGACTTTTCATTTCAAACTCCTAAATTCAAGCACTTTTCAAAGAAGGGTTTCTCCTAAATTCAAGCACTTTTCAAGACGGTGCGAACCATGTTTTAGAAGGTTGTGTGGATTTTACGATTATTGTTTGCAATTCACGGCCAATTTGGCTGAACATTCATGACCCCCCCATTGCTCACGGGACCCCATACAATATGCTATAGAAAAGTGTAAAACATTTTAATGTGATTTTTTGCCACCAATGTCACACACAATGGACTACTGTGATGTTTTATATTGAAAAGTGTAAAAAAAATTAAACCGACTGTTTGAAAAAAAATGACACACAATGGTCTACTATGTTATAAAAAAAAATTTTTTTTATTGAAATGGACAAGATAACTTATAAAAGGTTTAACTCAAATTTAAGCCAAACAAAGATGTTAGCTATTTGACAAATGTTGGGAAACGTTTACATAATAGGCTAGACTAAAGGGTATGAAGCAAGGTAAATATACAACACAGATCTAAAGGAAGGAAGGAAATGTTTTATTTAACAATGCACTCAACACATTTTATTTACAGTTATATGGCGCTGGACATATGGTTAAGGACTCAGGGAGGGAATGTAACATTTAAAAATACCTTCTGCACTAAAGTACACCAACAAGTATTACCTATATGGTATCAGTTTATGTACCAGTCATGGATCACTGGTTGGGATGGGGCAAAAAGCAATCAGCGAATAGGTCTGATCTCCTTGGAGGTTCAATCATGCGAGGGCTCTACTGACTGAGGTAAATCTCACCCTTCTAGCAGTTTTAAATGTTGATATACAAGAACATTAAAATTAGCTAGCTCTTGGTGAGAAGAAAAAAAAATCAAATTCTCTCTTAAAATTACAAAATTACAGAAACACAATTTAAAAAAAAAAAATTAGCATTATATTAGTTATTACATGAAATTATTTCACTAAATTAAAATTAAATTTGCCAATTGATTTAAAAACTTGCAACTGGCCCGGTCATTATTCAGCTTTTATAAGGATAATTAATATCTTATAATCATGGTTCTTGCATTCAATGACCGTATGCCCATGGCAATTTATTTTTACGCTTGGACTATCAGTTAACTACTTCGGCCATGCCCAATGGCAAGTTAAGAAGCAGATAACAAAATGTGACTCACATGTGTATATATCTTCTAAATTTTAATTATATATATCTGTGATATTTGTATTTTTACAGTCCTTTACACTGTGTTTTTATTATTGATGTTGATCATCACTTACTGTTTGCATTTACCATAGTTTGACACCCAATAGCCGGTGTATTTTTCCTGCTGGGGTGTCGTTAAACATTCATTCATTCACATGTGTATATGGTATACATTAAACAAACACTGTAAAGCAGACTCAATGTTGTAAACATGGACAATGAAGCATGACACCTCAACAGAACATGCCATAAAGTAACTACATTTCATGGCAGATTTATAAAATATTTTATACGACATAATAAGAAAGTTGGTTTAGCCTTTTATAACTATTTGGAGGTAGACAAAAAAAGTTGCATACTTAAATTATGTATTATTCATATACAGTGTTCCAGGATGTCATAATTGAAAGCAACAGATTTAGGTAGTCTAATTCAACTTTTCTTCAAACATACATGTATGGTAAATGAAAGGCTCAGTATATATACGGTGTAGCAGTTTTCAAATAATTACGATTCTACTTTTCACTTTGGTAATTTGACAAAAGGCAGTTTAAATTCTGCAGATATCCTGCAGGCAACCATGGATTTATCCAGGCATTCTGTGGATCCGAAAACAGGCCCATCACAAAAGAAAGTGACACTGAAAATTCCCAATTTATAAGCTAAAAATTCCCAATATACATATATTGTAATTAATCATGTACACGTGTTATAATTTTAAGATAGTTATAATTTTATTATATATTAATTTTAAATTTTTTTTACGATCCCCATCCAAACCTCACCCAAAGTTCCCTTGGCATTCCACCTCATGTCACTGGGGCTCCCTCCTAAATGGATTTTCTGGAGCCGCCACTGATAATGATTAAATTGTGCTAATTTTTCCAACTTGCAAAATATTATGTAGCAGGATACTCACTCTAGATTTTCAATGTCTTCATAACAAGACATACTATCTTGTTCCATCTTTATGTCTGTCACACTTTGTCCCTCACCTACAAATAAAGGAAAGGAATGTTTCATTAATGATACCCCGGTACAACAACTGTTCAACAACTGATCTAAAGATCAGTGTATCTATCACAAATCCACAGAAATATTTTACCTGGAAAACAGTTTCTGGCATGTGTCGGTTTGTTTTGCTTAACAAAACCACTAGAGCACATTAATTCATTAATCATTAGCTATTGTCTTGTGCTAATGACTTAAAGAGTCTTTTATATGCACCATCCCACAAACATGATAACACATACCATAGCCTTTGATATATCAGTCATAGTGCACTGGCTGGAATGAGAAAGAGCCTAATGGGCCCACTTACGGGGATCGATCCTAGCACATCAGGTGAGCGCTTTACCACCAGTCTATTTCCCACCAAGATTACAAAAAAAGAAGTTATGTTTTGTTTAATGACACCACTAGAGCACATTGATTTATTAATCAATGGCTATTGGATGGCAAATATATGGTAATTTTGACAGTCACAGAGAGGAAACTCGAAGGAAAAAAAATTCATTAGTAGCAAGGAGTCTTTTATAAATTATATGCACCATCCTACAGACAGGGTAGCACATACCAGTCATGGTGCACTGGCTGGAACGTGAAATAGCCCAATGGGCCCACCGATGGGGATCAATCCCAAACTGACAGTGCATCAAGGAGCGCTTTACCACCAGTGGACTACATCCCGGCTTCAGATTACAACAATGTCTTACAGAATATATATATATTATGGTATTGTCTTCAAAGTCCATAGATTAGAACAATGTTTTCACAGTCCATAAATTACAACAATGTTTTCACAGTCCATAAATTACAACAATATCTTCACAGTCCATAGATTACAACTGTTACAATATCTTCAGTCCATAGTTTACAACAATACCTTCAGTGTCCATAGATTACAACTGTTACAATATCTTCAGTCCATAGATTACAACTGTTACAATATCTTCACAGTCCACAGATTACAACTGTTACAATATCTTCACAGTCCATAGATTACAACAATATCTTCACAGTCCATAGATTACAACAATATCTTCACAGTCCACAGATTACAACTGTTACAATATCTTCACAGTCCATAGATTACAACAATATCTTCACAGTCCATAGATTACAACAATATCTTCACAATCCACAGATTACAACAATATCTTCACAGTCCACAGATTACAACTGTTACAATATCTTCACAGTCCATAGATTACAACTGTTACAATATCTTCACAGTCCATAGATTACAACAATATCTTCACAGTCCATAGATTACAACTGTTACAATATCTTCACAATCCATAGATTACAACAATATCTTCACAGTCCATAGATTACAACAATATCTTTACAGTTCACAGATTACAACTGTTACAATATCTTCACAGTCCATAGATTACAACAATATCTTCACAGTCCATAGATTACAACAATATCTTCACAGTCCACAGATTACAACTGTTACAATATCTTCACAGTCCATAGATTACAACAATATCTTCACAATCCACAGATTACAACAATATCTTCACAGTCCACAGATTACAACTGTTACAATATCTTCACAGTCCATAGATTACAACTGTTACAATATCTTCACAGTCCACAGATTACAACTGTTACAATATCTTCACAGTCCACAGATTACAACTGTTACAATATCTTCACAGTCCATAGATTACAACAATATCTTCACAGTCCATAGATTACAACTGTTACAATATCTTCACAATCCATAGATTACAACAATATCTTCACAGTCCATAGATTACAACAATATCTTCACAGTTCACAGATTACAACTGTTACAATATCTTCACAATCCACAGATTACAACAATATCTTCACAGTCCACAGATTACAACTGTTACAATATCTTCACAGTCCATAGATTACAACTGTTACAATATCTTCACAGTCCACAGATTACAACTGTTACAATATCTTCACAGTCCACAGATTACAACTGTTACAATATCTTCACAGTCCATAGATTACAACAATATCTTCACAGTCCATAGATTACAACTGTTACAATATCTTCACAATCCATAGATTACAACAATATCTTCACAGTCCATAGATTACAACAATATCTTTACAGTTCACAGATTACAACTGTTACAATATCTTCACAGTCCATAGATTACAACAATATCTTCACAGTCCATAGATTACAACAATATCTTCACAGTCCACAGATTACAACTGTTACAATATCTTCACAGTCCATAGATTACAACAATATCTTCACAATCCACAGATTACAACAATATCTTCACAGTCCACAGATTACAACTGTTACAATATCTTCACAGTCCATAGATTACAACTGTTATCAATATCTTCACAGTCCACAGATTACAACTGTTACAATATCTTCACAGTCCACAGATTACAACTGTTACAATATCTTCACAGTCCATAGATTACAACAATATCTTCACAGTCCATAGATTACAACTGTTACAATATCTTCACAATCCATAGATTACAACAATATCTTCACAGTCCATAGATTACAACAATATCTTCACAGTTCACAGATTACAACTGTTACAATATCTTCACAATCCACAGATTACAACAATATCTTCACAGTCCACAGATTACAACTGTTACAATATCTTCACAGTCCATAGATTACAACTGTTACAATATCTTCACAGTCCACAGATTACAACTGTTACAATATCTTCACAGTCCACAGATTACAACTGTTACAATATCTTCACAGTCCATAGATTACAACAATATCTTCACAGTCCATAGATTACAACAATATCTTCACAGTCCATAGATTACAACTGTTACAATATCTTCACAATCCATAGATTACAACAATATCTTCACAGTCCATAGATTACAACAATATCTTCACAGTCCATAGATTACAACAATATCTTCACAGTCCATAGATTACAACAATATCTTCACAATCCACAGATTACAACAATATCTTCACAGTCCACAGATTACAACTGTTACAATATCTTCAGTCCATAGTTTACAACAATATCTTCACAGTCCATAGATTACAACTGTTACAATATCTTCACAATCCACAGATTACAACAATATCTTCACAGTCCATAGATTACAACTGTTACAATATCTTCACAATCCACAGATTACAACAATATCTTCACAATCCACAGATTACAACAATATCTTCACAATCCACAGATTACAACAATATCTTCACAGTCCATAGATCACAACTGTTACAATATCTTCACAATCCACAGATTACAACAATATCTTCACAGTCCATAGATTACAACAATATCTTCACAATCCACAGATTACAACAATATCTTCAGTCCACAGATTACAACTGTTACAATATCTTCACAATCCACAGATTACAACAATATCTTCACAGTCCATAGATTACAACTGTTACAATATCTTCACAGTCCACAGATTACAACAATGTCTTCACAGTCTATGAATTACTTCTTTACATCTCCATAGATATTGCAAAAATATACCCTCAAATTATTTTCTGGCCAAAAGCCCAAATCTATATAGTATATTTTCTGATAAATGCATAAAAAGAGAATATTAAAAATAGTATTAAAGATAAAATCAAAAATAGATATTATTAAAAATAGTATTACTCTCTGACATTAACATAAATCAGGCAACATTTTGTTTAATACTGTGTCACAATTTATTATATGCAAGTATCAGAGGTCACTACACAATTCTAAATGTTAAATAGTTGCTACTAATCAATTTTCAATCAATTAACAACTGTTGCTAATCAAAAATTGGAAAACAAAATATTCCCTGGTACATCTATAATATTATCTAATAATTTTAAAATATATTATAGACCCAACTTATACTCACCATTATTTATAACTACATATTCACACAATCACAGGTCTTGAAAAAAGTTTATCCAGGAAGTGAAAATGCAAAAAACCCAACCCCAATGCTTATCTAAAAGTATGCATCTGACGAGTCCAGCGCATATTGGTGGATATCAATCTGCTGGGAATTGTTTGAAATGCTAGCTCAGAGTGAGTAATCAATCAACCAGTAATATGACAGAATGCCTTGGGCCCTTACAGGACTAGGCAAGCAACCATTCATCATTTACAGTTATCAGTGTATGGGTCTCGATTAATACAAGCACAAGCAGCTCTGCGTGAACATTAATGGACATACCCTAGTTTTTAAACACTAAGGCATATTTTTTACTATTAGAGCTGTTTTTGAAGTTCTGAAATCATACTTTACTTAGATTTTATTGTTTAGATTATCCATTTCTGTACATTCAAAGTGTTTTTGGTCATCCTGGTGTTTTTAATATCATGAAATGCATGGCTTCTTTATTTCAATATTTGATCAATAGGAAGAGAGAACAATTACTGTTGCCATATAGGCTATTCTTAAGGTGTTCCTCCCATTTTAAATAAAAAATAAAACAAAATAATAGGGATTGTCCCACTACGAACTGGGGATGTCACTTTTTCACACTGTAGGCAAACTGAGTGTAGGCATACTGGGTTGTAGGCAAAATGGGTGTAGGCAAAGTGGGTTGTAGGCAGAATGGGAGGGAACCATTCTTAATTAGGGGGTTAATTCATCTTTTCAGGAGTTTTAAGCACTTTCCAGGATGAAAATAAAACTTAAGCACTTTCCAGCGTTTTCCAGGATGCGTGCGAACCCTGTAATGATAAAGCTGCAAGGTAATCCTTTATATAATGCACTTTCCCATTTATAAACAGGACTGCACAGCTCCTGTAACATTCTGACATCATTGGCAACCAGCAATGCCATGGAGTTAATAAAATCTGTGTGGCACTTTTAATCCCTTAAAATACATCTCAGTTGTCCCAACTTCTCACACACCATCCCAAGCCCTCCCCTCAACCTGTGCTCCTCCATTAGTCCACCTTCTTTTTATTGTGGACTACATTCATTTTTGGGGGGGGGGGGGGGTTTGCAATGGACATTTTCTTAATTGCATGGGTTGCAAAACATACCATGGCTTTTGATGTATCAATCGCAAGCAAGTAATCTGGATGAGAAATATCTCCTAGTCAACTGAGAGCAATCAATGCTGTAACCATGCAAATTGCACATTCTCTGACAGGGCTCGAAATAGTGGCCTGTGAAAAGCAGTAAACTTTTTAGACCTTGCAGGTGAAATAGAAATTCAACTGCCAAAAAACACAAAAACAATTGCAGGTCCTTTTTTTTTTTAAGAGAAAGAGGACAACTATCTCATTATTATTTAGCTCGTGATTATGCATTTTAATTCCATTAATACCTTAAAATACATCTCAGTGACAGGGATCACCCTGTATATTGACAAATTAGCCAATTGCTAATTTTTATACAAAATGGCTATAAAATTTAGACTTTGGCTAATAAATATTCCTCAAATTAACCACATTTTAATTATTTTCTAAGAAAAACTCTACATTTCTGAAAATTGACTAAACAAACATTTGTTCCAGTGTAAGCCCTGAGTGGTGCTAATTTTTCACACACTATCTCAAGTCCTTCCATCAACCTGTGCTGTCATACTTCCATCAGGCCACATTTTGTTGTTAGCAGGACACATTTCTTTTCACCTGCTATTTTAAACAAAATAACAGCAAGCCATTCATAAAAATAACACTAACTTACTACAACCCTTTTAGCATTATACTCATTTTTATAAAGAAAAGATAAAGTGTGGAAACCACTATTTCCAGTATATAACAAAACCGTGTATAACATGTGTTCAATAGAAACTTGGGCAGAGAATTGATTCTCTAGAGAGCAGAAAAGGTTTGATAGCATTAGCAGGGGCGGATCTAGAATTTTATAAGGGGGAGCCAACTCCTGCAATTAAGAAGATGACCATGGCAAAAAAAATTGCCACTGAAAAAAATCCTGAATACATGCAAAAAAAAAAGTTTTGTGGAGAAGTAACAACTCCACAGCATTGCTGGGTGCCATGGGCAATTGTAGGGGTTGGGATGGGGATGTCCCAAAATTCTAAAAAAGAGCAAATTGAGTGTTTTTAAAGGCAGGTTAGCTCTGGCACTCACCAACTGCGAATTTTGAAAGCAATTTGGCAAATTTTATTTTAGTTTGGCAAAATAATTTCATGTAATAATTGACATTTTTTTAGAAAATAACTGACAATTTCTGCAATTTTTGAAGTTTAATTGATAATTTGGCAAATTGTTTTGCTCAACAAGGACTAGCCATGAAAGGCAAATGATTCGAGTTCTTAAAGAGAATGAGATCTGAGGGAGGTTTGGTGGCAAGCTGTTCAGAATGTTTTAAAATAAAGATGTCGTCTGTCATGTTACTTTTTTGCGGAATACTCTGCAAGAGGGGTGGAAGCCTCCAAAATTTATATGCGACATCATTACGAATGCTTTTATACAACAACGCATGTTATAATGCTGTTAGATAATCTAAGACGATGTCACATCCTTTCACCCCTCTTAAAGAGTATTCCATAAAAAGGCAAAATGGTAACCGGTACATTATAGGCGATTTCAGTGAAGTCGATATTGGTGACATGGATATCATCTAATATGTGCAATCGGTGTCATTGTGATGGGGTTTTTTTCGAGATTTTTGTCTGTACAAAATGTGGGAAAAATCTAATGGAAATTAAAGATAGGAGAATAATTTATCTAGTTGTTAACAATGTGGTTCAGACTTTTAAGTTCAAACTGATTGGGAAAAATATTATGTTTTACCATTTCGATGTGTGAAAGATTCTAGCTTTCAATGGTTTCAGTTTAGATTACTGCAAAACATATTAGCTACTAATACTTTTCTATACAAGTAGGGCCAGCAGGGCTAATTCTGGCAAAACCAGAAACTACGTCTGTGTTGGCACGAACTACAGATCTGACAGCAGAAGACATATATGCTCTATATTTTGAGTTATATTTTGGTAAAATGTGTTTTGGTTTTTTTCCACACATTTATTTTTCTTTTTGATTTTTATTTTATTCGTGGCCTACTACTGTAGCATTTACAATATCCAAATTAAATGCAAATGTGTGCGAGTTTCATCTATAGAAGGCCAGCCACACCAAAGGAAATCCCTTTCTGGACATTTTACCCCTCTTGGCACTGCCACAGTTTATTTCATCCGTCTTGCATCACCACAGAGGACTGCCACCCTTAGACTAGGTTATATACTCCAGAATGCACAGTTCTACCTTTATTCTCTTTGTGCTGCATTATTGTTTTATTTCAGAGACAATGCAGTTCAAGCTGCATACCTTGGCTGTTCTAGCATTTTGACTTCATCCCTGTATTAAAAATTAGAATTAATCTGTATAATTTAATAGTAATTTGTAAAGTAACATTTTTATTTATACTGGATTTCTTTTTTATAAAAATGTTATACATGAGTTGGTATGGGTTTAAAACTTAAGAACATGTTTTTATATGAATTTTAATTTTATTCATTACCGTATAAAGTTACATACCAATTCATCGGTTTGCTTTTGAAGCAAACGGCCTATATTATACAGCGAAGGACACATGGTTATTATTCAACAGAGAACAGTCTAGTTTTGATTTTAGCTGCACAGTTAAATTTCAATGTGATAACTGGATGGCTAGTTGAATTTGAGAAGAGCCAGTAAGATTATTCTTAAGATTGTGAATTATTATGATATATCGTGAATATCATAATAATTCACACTATTATACAAATCCTAAACAATTTTAAGCAGTGACTGCCATTTGACAGGCGCGATCACGCCCATAAAACATATCTCGCGGTGCAGAAAAAAGCTCCCTGTGACAAATTTGCAAGGTGAAAATTTTATACTGTTAATTTATATTGTTTTTGAGAAATTGAAACTGAAACCAAATGTTTCCTTCAGAAAAAGAAAACAGTGCTATATTCCTTAACACAAAATAGAATGCATGTCACCGAGAGTCATACTGTCTATCGGAATATTCTGATTATTCAGAAAACTTCAGCCTATTTCCATTTGTAATCAGCTGAGGTGTTCCGAATTATCACAAATTTGCAGAATGGGTGGGCGAGGTGTGTTGCTTTTGTAGCAATCTGGCAAATTAATTGTAACCAATGTCAAAATAAAACAATATTGCTATGCTTATATACTTGGTTACTTACTAATAACTTCCTGTTATATTTAATTATCGGTTTTACTACAAAATGTTTGCGTGTCAACTTGTCAGGTGATGGAAATTAGGGTTCGGAAATTAGGGTTTGCCGAATTTGTCGCGTACTCTTACTGACAGTGAAAACTTCAAAACAACAGTGATCAGGCATGACAATGACACTTGATGAAATCAGCTGAAAGCTTTGGAACTGTGCGCAAAGCGGACAGTACACGGCCAAAGGCCGTGAGGGGGAGGTCTAAAGCGTGAAGTAACCCAACACGGCACGAAAGCAGATTAGAAATATTGAGAAAAATGTATTTAGACCATCTGAGTGACAAAATAAAGGTACCTACACCCCCCCCAAAAAAAACTCCTCGGATTTGGACGATTCACAGAAACAACCTAAATTGCTTTCAAACCCGCAGATTTCCTCGGATCCATGGAAGATTGTCATGCCTGCGTGATTAATAATTAACTATTTCACAGTGGTAGTTATATAGCGATAGTCATAAAGTTAATCAGTGAGAATGGTTAGTAATTAATTATTAATGAGCAGTTAAAAACTTCAAAATGACAGTCACAGTGATTAAATTAATTATTATTAGTGGTAAAAGTAAGGATGGTTAGTATAATTATAAAAGACAGTGAAACATGAACAGATATTAATTTTATTGTTGTATATTATTATCAGTTTGGTAACATTTACAATTTAACAATTACGTTATGCTAATTTCTGAGGAGAGCAAAGAGTCAATGACTCGCAATGACTGAAGATTTTACAGACGGCAGTCACGGTCTTATAAATGTCACAACAAAACGAATACATGATCAAGCCTTCAAGGAATGGTTTTGATTAATTAAACTACACATTTGCTGTATACATTCACACTTACCAAGTTTTCAAAAAATATAACTTAGTTTCATAACGCCTGGCATTCCCCCACAAGACGAAAGATAACTCATCTTTCCGCAAAGGGAGACAACTCATTCTTCTAAAAAGGAGTACCAGACGTTTCGCCCCAAAACCAGTTCGTCCCTAGTGAGACCGGTTCGACCCCAGTTTCAGTTTGCCTCCAACTGATTATCAGTTCTCCCCAACTATTTATCAGTTCGCCCCCGACCTTTTGTTAGTTCGCTACAGACTTTTTGTTAGTTCGCCCCCGACTTTTTGTTAGTTGGCCCCCCGATATTTTGTCAGTTCCCTCCCTCAATAAAGATGATTTTAGCGGAGGTTGTTTTGATTTTCTTCGTTTTTGATCTTGCGCTCTACTTATTCTCATTAAAACCAGAAATTAAGAGGGAGAGGAGAAAGGAGAATGTGGGTTTCTTTGTCTGTGTGCTTGTTTTCAAGCAGGCAGGCAAACAGGCAGGCAGGCAGGCAGGCAGGCAGAAACATACTTTATGTGGGCCCAGCCTCTGATGTTCAAGGATGTTTCCCATAATAAATTGAGGATTTAACGGTAATACTGTACTATTATAATATCGACCAACACCAAACAGGAAACAACTGAAAACTGATTAGCAACTATACTGTTAGCCCGAGTACTCTGATTGTAAGAGAGCTAGACAGACATTAGGACATAAATACGCTCTCGTTACAGTCAGAGACCATGCTATGTAATTTTTGGGCAATCGCTGCCCACTCCACGGTAGTCAAAGATTTGCGCTCTAATACCACAACAATCCTATATTTGACGTCAAATACCATTACATCGATAATTTTCGAGTTAATTGATTTTAAAAATCCACATATTAATCACTAATACACACACTACAGAAACAAATCCAACAGCACCCACATTGAGCTAAACTTCTTGACACTCCGTCGCAAGAATTACAAAGCTCGCTGACATATATTGTAACCTAGGTCAGGTGATCGCCCACAGGGGCCGTCTCATACCAAGCGACGTTACAACATGGGTTCGTTTTGTGTTTCTGCGATGGAATGTGCGTACTGTAAAGACAATTTCGAGCATAAAAGTGGACGGTTTCGGAGAACAGGAAATTGTGTAGAGGAAGTCTAGACTGGCTAGTGGTGTTTTTAGGGAAGGGTCGGGTCATGCGTCCCCGGAAATACATTTTTAAAAACCCCAAACACAATATAATACGTGGGGAAGGGGACTGTTCTGATCGGAATATTACATATAGTCCTTCCCATCCTCAAACAAAAATGTTGTTTTTGTAAATAATTTAAGTTTGGTTTGACGTAAAAATAAAAATAAAAGTGTTTTGGAAATAACAAAAATATACTATTTGTGTGTGTAATTTAGAAAACAAGCGGCTCAGAAATAAATAACTTGTAAATTCCATAGTATCAAACAATGTGTTCCCCGTGGGGCGCACTATAAACATGTTTCTATTATCTATTACAACTGTGTTACTGTCAAACACAATTCATTAAAACTGTAGGTGTGTTTGCATGTTTAAATGAAATTATGATAATTAATGTGAGGCGAGATTGCAGCTTTGAAAAAAAAAAAAAAAAATCCATACAAGAAAACCAAAACAATCAGGGTGGGTGACAGCTCGCTAGATTCATCTCCCATATTTAACACATTAAAGTGTTTTAGTTCCGGAGATATACACATTTAATGATAGACTGTTAGCAGTTTTGTTCGCACCAACTTCAGAAAATGTCATCTTATTCTTTCATGACATCAACACCCCAATTTCAACCATAGTGACAAAATGTTATGTTTTCGACCACGGTTACTAAAAAAACACACAAAAAAACACACAACAACAAAAAAAAAACAAAAAAAACCTAGGGCCCTTTTTTCTGTAAGCACATTCGTTGGTCGATGTCATTACATAAAACAAAGCATGCTTTGGCAGGCCTGTAGGAACGAATAAACTTTTCTTGTTGTTCTTTTTGTTTAACATTTCGGTCACACCCAAACCCATTTATTTACAGGAGGTTACACATTCAGTATACCCTGAGTTAATTATTGGATCAATGTATGAATGAATTAATGAATGTTTAACGACACCCCAGCACGAAAAATACATCGGCTATTGGGTGTCAAACTATGGTAATGCAAACAAGTGATCATCAACATCAATATAAAAATTCAAGATTTAAATAAAAGGAGTGTAAAGAACTGTGCAAAAATACAAATATCACAGATAGATACTGACTTTTATTCAAAATTTCAATTTTATCTATTAACTGGGTCTCATTGAATAAATACAAATTTAATATACATGTGTCTGGGCCGTAGCTAGTGGGGGGGGGGGGGGGGGAGCAAATCCGGAAAATAATTATAGAAAGTTAAAGAAAATTCGCTTCTTAACCGTTTAAAGAGTTTTAGACTATTAACTATTCAGTTGAGCACCCCTACCTCCCACCCCCCACCCCCCAACAAAACATCCTAGTTACGGCCCTGTGTATAGGCCTACAGATGAAAACATTTTTGAAAGCAAAAATATGATTAAAAAAATATTCTTATGATACATAATAATAATTATTATTTATTTAAAAATGTTAATTTTTCAATAATATTTGTAATTCGAAGAAAATCATGCAAGTTGCAAGAATGTCTTCGTAGAACCCATATGTTAGGAACTTTTCTCGTGTGGCTGTTCAAATACAACCAAATATTTAGTTTCTAGACGATTTTTAAGAAAACATTATTTAAAAAAGTGCCCTTTCATTACATGGTGGTGGTGGTAAAGGTTTAACGTACATATATGCCACGAAAGCTTCATGCACGCCTGCCATGGGCTTAATCTCTGACTTCGCCAGTGACTAAGTCTAGGACAGGAGGGGGGGGGGGTGAGCTTGAAGTGGACAGAATTTGGAATACAAGTATTTAGTAGGGTCCAGCGACTGCGCGGACCAAATAGTAGACACCGAATATGGGCCGTGCTCTGATTGGCTGAATTTCGATTCCTTCGGTTCTACCTGGAAAAACCTAAGTCTGCGGAGAATAACTGCACCTAACATCATGTCCGGACTAAGAATTTAAACCCAAAAAAGTTTGACTGCTCGGCCGAAAAGGTTTTAAGGTGATTTGAGCAACTGAACGGGCGCCAAAGTAAAATGCGTTGGACTATTTATAAAAAAAATAAACATAAGAATTTGGAAGCTCGATCGAAAAATGTTTAAAGTCCAACTAAGCCCAAAAAGGAGGTTACCTGTCCTAGTTAAGGTTGGCGTCTACGGGGACGAGATGATGTAGCTGTCGTTGAACTGGGGCACCAACTTCCTGAAGTCGTGCGCCCATAGGCATTGGGCCAGTGGGAGGTACTGGGCGCCGGCGATGATCTTGATGATCCTGTGGACGGTGTGATTGTCCATCTCTTTGTAGAGGATCCCTTGTCTATACAATCCATCCCGGCGCGAGGTGATGACCAGGACCTGCCCGATTCCCCGTAGATCCCCAGGATGGATGGCGATCTGGTTGCCATCCGGGAAGGTCTTAAATTCTTCCTCTTGGATCCCGCCTGGCAGTTTGTAGGGATCCGAGACGTCACCGATCACGTACTTGGCGTACTGACTTTTGATTTTTTGCTTCGAGAGCTGCCACTGGTCCCTGGAAGAAGCAGAAGGCCGCGTCTTGGCTGGTTGGTCCCCCGGGGGGGGGGGGGGGGTCACGGCCTTCCGCTTGGCAACTCCAACATGGCTTATTTTCTTCTAACATTTTACGTGAGTCTCAAATTGTTTCAATTACTTTACTTAGAGGAAAAAATATTTATATATTTATTTTCTCCTCGTTTGCAGACGCGTTAAGCCTATGTCACAATCAAGCGTGGCATATTTACGCCTACCTGTGTCACAGTCAATACGATTATTACCAGATCATTCATTTTGAATTATTATTATTATGATTAGTAGTAGTGGTAGTAGTAGTAATAGTAGTAGTAGTAGTAGTGTTTTAATTTATTATTATTAAACGTTTTACTACTAGGGCCTAAGTATGTGAGATTGATGTAATCGAATGGCAAAACTCTCATTCGTGACCTGTGTGTGGCCCTTAAAAGGGCCGTGTTAATTAATATGGGTTGCTTCTGCTAACCCTGCTTATTTCTTTCCTCCCTTTTTCCCTTTCCCCGATTTTCCCTTTCCACCTTTTTTCCCTCGACGTCGCTTTTGGCTGCTTGATTTCGATCGAGATCGCTTTCGCTTCGTGCTACCATTTAAATTATTTTCTCTTCTGCGTCGTCTGGCCTCATCAAGGAGAAGATCTTCGGGAGCCTTGATAACGGATGTTGACAGAGGGTTGGTTGTAGTTATAGCGTTGGATGGGGATCTAGTTCGGGATCGAGAGGAAGGTCTCGGTCCAGGTGGGGGAGTATTGGAACGAGACCTTGACGTTCTCGGACTTTGCGTGTTCATTTTTTATTGCCAATTTACTAAAATAGGAATGACGTCAAACAATACGTCGTCTCTATTTATAGAAATTTATGGCGGACGTAATAGAACTGTCTTAGTAATATTAATTACGTCTCAAACGTGCATTCTAAAGAGTGTTGTGTTTGTTTTCCCCTTTTATCTCCAAAACATTTAACAACGAAGTCTTCTAATCTATAAACAATTAGTTGCGTGCATTTACTATACTAAGTAAATGTGTTTTAAATGCAACTTTCTTTATTTTTTCTATATTAAAAATAAAATAATGCATATTTTGTTCAGAAACAAAACCCACAGGCTATAAAGATTGTTTCGAGATCTGTATTTTTATTAAACCTGTTTTATCATACGCGTATGTAGGTATTTTAACAGAGGGAGACTTCATACACAATAAATAAAACATATCCAACGGTAAATTTTTGATATGATATATTTGACAGAAGGTACTTTTTATTTCTGTCATCTTTTAAAACTTAAAATTAATATTTTGTCAAGAATTAATAAATAAATAAATACCGACCTGTAAAGAGCGTTGTCTGCTTATTATAGAAATTTTACAGGGGTCAAGGTTAGTAGACCAGTTTTTATTTTAATGTGGCGAAGCATTGTAATAATATAGCTAATATTTAATTTGAATGACGTCAATATTGCAATGACGTAATTTTGCGTCTCCTTAAAATAACCATAAACCAGGTACATGATGTTTCCGTTTTAAGAATGCCGGAAAAATTCCAAACTTGTATCTCAGATTCGGGTTGCGCGCGCATCTCAACAAACCACTTGGTAGCAGACCGCATGCAGTTACCATGACGACTACGGGATTGGCTGAAAACAAACCGTTATTTGCATGGGAGTTAATGGGAGCAAATCGAAAATGCCGAAAACCTGAGCAACCTTTGGCAGTACAAATCATATTATGATGATAGACAGCACGTTAAAAGTTTTCATATTTCCAGTAGACGAGGCTGAAGAACATCTGTGGGCAAATGTTTGCAAAACGACTTTACTTATATATTTTGTACATTTGTTGTAAATAAAATGTGATTATATATTTTGTACGTTTCCTCCTTAAGACTATATGTCAAAATTACCAAATGTTTGACATCCAATAGCCGATGATTAATAAATCAATGTGCTCTAGTGGTGTCGTTAAACAAAACAAACTTTTTTTTCTTTTTTTTTCTTTTTGGGGGGGGGGGGGGGGGGGGTATACGTAATTAATTACCAACTGTGACTTATACTTGTAAAACGTCATTTTGGCTTAAAAAATTAAAATAAAGTTTTGTCGTCAAATCTAAGGCTTAACTGATTTGTCTTTTGCCGTGTGAAATATACTTCAGAATTTATATAATTAATTATCTTGTATGCTACAACCCAAAATTAGCTAATTTTGTCATAAGAAGAAAGGGGGCGGGACGTAGCCCAGTGGTACAGCGTTCGCTTGATTCGCGGTCGATCTAGGATCGTTATTTCTCGTTCCATCCAGTGCTCCACAACTGGTGTAACAAAGGCCGTGATATGTATTATCCTGTCTGTAGGATGGTGCATAAAAAAGATCCCTTGCTGCTAATCGAAAATAGTAGCCCATGAAGTGCGACAGCGGGTTTCCTCTATCAATATATGTGTGGTCCTTAACCATATGTCTCACGCCATATAACTGTAAATAAAATGTGTTGTGTCCTTAAATAAAAAAAATTCCTTCCTTCCTGAAGAAGAAAATGCTTAAACTCGAGATCGGTTATCTAGCTTAATCCATAGGACGTTCTCATGAAGTGTCTCCTCAATGGACACATTCTGTTTTTTTTTCTTTAAATTAAAAAAACAACCAGTATCCCACAATATCTGTCAAAGGCTGGGTAAATATTTTGTCTTTGGAAAAGTGCATATAAAAGATCCCTTGCTGGTACTGAGGGGAAAAAAGAGCAGTGGATTTACGTTATGCCTGTATATCCGAATTATCAAATGTTTTACATCCAACACTGACCACTGGTTTATAAATCAATGTACTCTAATGGTGTTGAACAAAATAAACTTTACTGAATTGCTACATGTATATATCCAAACGATTCAATAGGATATATTTCTAAAAATACAGTAACAGTAAAACTAACTTCAATCATGTAAATAAATGAATATTCTAAGCAAAACGGAAAAAGTATGTTGTTGTTATTATTTCCCTTCCGGTCCAACTGCAGGGGATTATAAGTTTCCTTCTGCCTGTCCCACATATAGGTTTCCGAATGTTTTTTTTCACAGTGCCTCGAGATATTGAGGTGAAATTTTGTATATACCGTTATTGTATACTTTTACAGATCAGTTTTGACTTTCATGGCGATACACCCATTTTTGGCAGAGTTATTATGGCCCTTGAACTCAGGAGATGTGAAAACAAATTCCGACCCCCCCCCCCCCCCCCCCCCCCCCAATGCTACAATATGCTGAGCTGAAAGTTTGTGTAAAGCTTTATCATGATCTGTTACAGATCAAGTTTAACTTTCATGGCGATTTAGCAGTACTCTCAGAATGTTTGTTTTATTTTTTATTTTTTAACAGAACAAAGTACCTTTAGTATTATTTGAAATATACACACGTATAGATATATATCTATGTTGGACACTTGCGTTGGCCGCAGGTGTACAGGACGTATTAGAACTGGGGAACCAGTAGTTGTCTGCCCCTTCAAAATACTTAGTGTATAAATACTGATGGAAGGAAATAAGGGAACACGTGGAATTATCAACCAGATTTCATTCTCTACTAGCGTAGTAATGTCTATATTCCATACAAAGTTGTAGTTGTGGGGTTGAATGTCAGGGGTAGTATCGAAGTAGGGCTAACTGCCGGTAACACGGCCAACTTCTTACACTACTGATTGAGGATTTTGATTGCAGTCACTATTTGCTGCTACTATTTTTGTGATCCCTTATTTCTTTCCATCAGTATAATATAAGTCCGAAATCCGATCTTTCACGATATTTGACTTGGGGGAAATAATCTGGTAGGTATCAGTAGAACATATTGCATCTCACAGGGTCAAAGTTCGATGTACACCGTAAACAACGCACTAAATAGGACCATGCCAGTCACTAGGGAGATGTGTGACAGGATTTAAAGGTCCTATGTCAAAGTTGAAACTAGAATATTTCGTTATTTTCACATTTATTTTAATAAATAACTACAAATTAATCAATCCCACGCATACTTTGTCCATAATTAACTCTAAAACAATAATATTTAAGTCTTGTAGGCTAATGGACGACAATAGTGATTCCCCGAATAATGTGTGTCTAAATATAGCATGGCCACCATCTGTATTTCTTTTGTCGGTTAACCGCAAAAACTTTCTGGGTAAAACTAGTGTGTTGAATGTGTACGCATAAAAGAGTGACGTCATTAGTTAATGTGTGTGACACACTCAAGAATTTCCCCTAATTTAATGTTGTTTTTTAAAACTAGTAAATGGATTTTTGTTGTAATGTATATAGGCATATAGCTCAAGGTATAAACTTTGTTTCAAAGCAAAAATTAATAAATATTTTTGGTGGGTAGCATACCGCCATTATTGCAACTTTAACATAGCACCTTTAAGACTCATATAGATTGTATGCGGCGCCTGCGTCTGATGCGACTGCGGGTTGCGTTTTGGGCATATATACCATGATTATTTACTGCGGCTGGCCGCATGCGTTCTCGCATGCATTACATCTAGTCTAGACGCTATCATTGAAACTAATCTATATATATTTTGATTTTTTTTTTTTATCCAAACCGCACGCACGCACCGCATCCAGTCTATGTGAGCCTTAATTCTAATAAAATGTTTCACCAGGCCAGTGAATTCAGTTTTCTGTAATTTTATTTGAAGTAGAATCATTTTACCAAGTACTATGTGCTTTTTTTTCTTTTCTTTTTATCCCATTGCCCCTTTCCTTTCTTTTCTTTGAATTCCATCTCATTTCTTCCCAATTTGGCAACTCCTCCTATCTTTCAATTTCTTTCGCAGTTCACCTCCCCATCCCAGCCCTTGTCTTTCCAGCCGCAACAGATGCTTGTCTCTTGTGGCTATCTGTGCCACACACCTGTCATTCCCCATCGGCTTTTAGCTGTGGGCTTAGTCTGACCACTTCGGGGAGTGTTCAGTAGTTACTTCTGGCATTGTTAAGAAGTACTTGTAACCACCTACTATGCACCCCTACTATCGTGTCTTTATTGTAGTAAAACAAAAAGATCGAGATATAGGTATTGTTTTTCCGTCGACGGCGGAAACTTTTGCCCTGGCTGGGGACTCGACGTTTACAGGAACTTATCGCAGACGCCTGTGTAAGGGAAACGGATCCGGAGGCATCAGTGCATCACAGACCCGAAGTAATGCTCATGAATTGTCATTTTCCACGTGTTACTATCCCATGGATACCGAGATGATATTCGACGTCACGTTTGCTGAACGTTATACAGCATAACAAATTATAATAGGCCTTCAAAACACCACTCCTATCTGATGGTTGTATACCACCACATCAAATCCCAAGTTAAAATATGGATAAATATGCAACATTCAGCCAACCATTGATTAGTCCCCTGCCGGTCCAACCGGAGGTGACTATAGGTTTCATCTCCGTCCTGTTTGTCTGTCCGTCTGTCCCAGATACAGTTTTCCGGATGTTTGTTTTCAGAATGCCTTAAGATATTGAGTAAGATACGTAAGATATTACGTATAACTTTATAATGTACTGTTACAGATACAGGTTGACTTGTATGGCAATTTACCCATTTTTTACTTAGGATATGTGAACATTTGTTTTCCGGATCTTCTTTCCTTTGTTTTTTTTCCCACAGACCTTGATATATTGACCGGGAATTTTGTGTATAGCTTTATCATGTACTGTTACAGATCAAGTTTGACTTTCGTGGCGATTTACCTATTGTTTTTACAGAGAACTCAGGAGATATGAAAAGTTGTTTTCCCTGACTTTTGTTTTGCAATACCTAAAGATATTGAGATGAAATTTTGTATATAGCTTTATCATATACTGTTACTGGTCAAGTTTAACTTTCATGGTGATTTACCTACTTTACATAAAGGTATGGCCATTGAATTTAGGAGATAAGACAATGTTTTGGTCACCGGTAGGGAACATGTATTGCTTTAGCAGTACTCTCAGAATGCTTGTTATAAAAAAATAAAATAATAATAATAATAATAATAATAAAAATGCATAGATACGCACAGGCGTACGGAGACACATAAATGGAATCTACCATTTGCATAGAAAGTAATTGCTACGGATTACGTATATGAATACGCATACTATTACGAAGGAATGTATTTTGCACATAATTTTAATAGGGTTATAAATACGCTTATTGTGACACTTAGTCTAGACATTGAGAGTAGAAGTCAAGGTAGGGGCCTATATATATATATATATATTTGCATAGGGCCTACATATGTGCAAATATACCATACCATAGCTGTAAATATTGCCATGCGAATGCTTAGTAAATAATCCACATGTGCAAATACGTGAATTGTCTTTTTTTAAACATAGAATCTAGATGTACAGTTCAGACCATATTTTCTGCCCCCCCCCCCTCTCTCTCTCTCTCTCTCTCTCTCTCTCTCTCTCTCTCTCTCTCACACACACACACACACACACACACACACACACACACATACACGATCCGGCCCTTAGAGAAGGTAGTGTGTGTCTAGTGGGGAGGTATATGTGTCGGGGAGCACTTATTTGAAATGAGGTAGCAGTATTATACAGTTGGCTCCCTCGTGTACCAATAGCTCACGAAAAAAATTCTCTTGTTGTTTTTGCATAGTAATTCTGGCAATGATAATAATTATTGCAAGACGATTATACGATTATTGAAAAGCGATTAGTAATGTTACAGTGTTAAATACGATTCATTATTATCTTTCAAAATAAAGTTGTTGGAAAATGTTTTTAATATTTATCTGGAGCTAACATAATCCCACTGAAGTTGAAACAATGTAATCTCAGTCTAAAAAAAACAAAAAAACAACCCCCCAAAACAACAATCTTTATAAAAGGGATCCATGATTTTACAACGTAACGGTTGACATACACGAGGGTGCTTCTTTTGCGTCCACGCGTCGATCATAAAAAATTACGTCATTTCTGTCTGTCTGAAAGCAATAGTTGCTTTTCTTTTAAAGCTTTTATTATTATTATTTATTTATTTATTTTGTATACAGGTTAGTAATAAAAAATGAGGATTAGGGTTAAGGTTATGAAACAGGCTAGCCCACTTTAACCCCGGGTATAGTTTGGCGGGGGGGGGGGGGGGAGGAAAAGGAGGGGTGTAATAGAGTAATTTATTGTAGTTGTTAACAATTTAGTTCGGACTTTAGTACGGACTATAAGTACCTTGCCACGGTATAGCCGGTCCCCACCCCCACCCCTTTTTAAAGCGCTTACCCAGATAGCACAACTACAATGGCCAAACGTCGCCATAGTTCGCACTATCGCCGTCGCCGGCCTCATGTTGACAAATGGTTGAGTCGGGACAGAAAATATTTCCAGCATTAATTTTAGGAATTTAACCAATCTCGTAAGTATGTAGAGCACGATATAAAATCCTAATGAATATGAATATTTTCTACTTCAGAAAATGTATGGATTTATAAGTGAAATTACAAAGGTTTTGTGTAAATCGTAATTTTTTTTTTTTACCGCATTGAAGCATTTGCGCCAAAATTACTTCTGCTTGAAGAGGTCGGCTCGACGTTGGTACAACATTGCACCGACTTTAGCAAAAGACTCAAGTTAGAAAAACAAATAATTATATTTGGTATGATTAATAGTGAAAATAGCTTGAAAACTTGTAAACTGGCTAATACTATTATTATCAACATTAAATATTTATAGTATGGAAAATCAAAGCCAAAGATTAAGTCATTATAAATATTTTACAAGGGAAATTAAAAAATAAATAAAAAATTGTATCGTCAACGTCCCTATCTGCGTTATGCTTCTCAACTCCGTTCAGTTTGTTTTCTCGTGCACGGTTCGCGCAATCAACATCCCATTTGTTGTTGTTTATCAGGCCCGTAGCCAATGAGGGGTCGGGGTCACCCCCCCCCCCCCCCCCAACTACCGGTGGCTTTTTTTTTTCAATATGCCCCCGGACCCCACTGAGCTCACCATAAGCCTAAACGATCCCCCCCCCCCCCCCCAACCTAAAAATCCTGGCTAAGGGCCTGTTTATTTATGAGGTTTTTCTTAATTTCTAGAACAGTTTCATTAACAATAAAGTTCAGACAAGTATATAAATACAAAACTTTACAAATCACTAAAACCATTAATGTTAAAAAGTCATTTTTGTTTATTCCGAAAAATTACCGATATTAGGTCCACATAACTGGTAGAAATTTACTTAAAATGGAGAAAGATGAATTGAAATTCAGTTCGTGTCACATGACCTCACACCTGCCAGATCAACAAGGCCAAATTATTTAATTTTTATAATTTTTAAGACGGCCCCTGTTAGGATTTGTTTTCAATTATTATATTTAATCTGCAAAAGGTATGCTACATTTTTGTACCTCTACTGTAGTGAATAGTATTCATAATCCATTCATAATAATTGTAAATAATTTTGAGTGTATAAAGTGTAATAATTCAATTTTCTTTGCGTCTATACACTTTACGGCAATCTGATTGGTCCAGAGGTGCTTACTTTTTTTCGTTCATATTTTGATAAATTGAAAAAAATTAAGCCACGCCTACTACCCCCCCCCCCCCCCCCCCCCCCCCCGACTCGCACTACGTTTGTGCAACAAGCCGGATTATTCAGGCAACCATATTTAAAGTCCGAACCAAATTGTTAACAACTACGATACATTACTCTCCTACCTTTAATTACCATTACATTTCCCCCAAATTTGGTCCAGTCACAAGTTGTGAAAAAAACATTACAGAGACACAGATTCCACATATGAGATTATAACGATGTCACCAGTATTGACTTCGCTGAGATAGCATAGGGCAAAATACATGCAGTTCTCTGCCGTCTGCCATTTTGTTTTTTTATGGAATACTCTTCAAGAGGGGTGAAAGCCTCCAAACTATGTGACATAATTAATATAAAATCAATGATCTCTAGTGGTATCATTAAATAATATTATTAATAATAATAATAAAATTAATATGACGTCATCACGTTTGCTTTTATATCATAACATGTTATGACGTTGTTAGATGAAGTTATATCCTTTCACCCCTCTTGGAGAATATTCCATAAAAAGTAAAAATGGCAGCCGGCACAAAATTAGGGCAGTGACCCCAGTATTCGACCAGTGTATTTATTTAATTACTATACTCGTTTAAACTGAATAGTATATAGATTTTCCCAACGTATTTTGAACATACGCGACAGGGTGAACATTCTTTATAAATGTGTTTAATGTTTTTATTTATAATCAAATGGAGCTGGCAATGCAATGTGACCTCGGTCATTATAATTTCAATCACGTGACCACGTGATCAAATAATGACATATGATAGAGAGGGTTTCCCCAGTATTCGACCAATAGAAAAGCTTGAGGATCATTCCCAAAATAAACTCCCAAGAACCACAAATTTACTAATTTTATGTATTTTGGTGCTGTTTGTCAGGACTTACACAATTATGTTTTCTTTTATTTTCAGTCTAATATCATTTTGTAAATTGTTCACCAGAAAGTAATTGTGCGTGTGTGAATGTGTTTATAAGCATGTCCGTGCGTGTGTAAATGCATGAATATGTGTTACAGTTGTTAAAATCAACACTTTTTGGATTTAGTTGTTTGATATATGCTGCATTTACTATAAAATAAACTTCAAAGTTTAGTTTTATTAGTTAATTAGAAAATGGTCGAATACTGGGTCAGCTGGTCGAATACTGCATACTGTTCCATTCGGCACTCAAACCTACTCTAGTTGGCGTATACCGCATGAACAAAACTTGGGTCTATCCAATGAATAGCATTGCCAGTAAGTATTTACGAAGAAAAACTATGAATGGTTGTAACAATAAACCATATCAGTATATACTAGAAAGTGAACATTGCAATTGTTTATATTGTTGTTAACCATACACACACACACACACACACACACACACACACACACACACACATACACACACACACAGAGAGAGGGGGTGGGGAGATAGAGCACAGCACAGACACACCTGGTTCACCAGAGGTTAATATTTAATCACTGTTGCTATACTTGATACTTCTTTACTTACTGTCACTGCAGCTGTCATCGTCATTGTCATCATCACTGCTTTCCTCTTCGTTGTCTGTGTTGTATTGGACCTCTTATAGGATATCAGCCAATGTAGGTGGTAGGATTTCCCCATCACACCACTTTGGTTCCAATCTTTCTCCATGTCCATCAGCGGCAATCCACCCATTATTGTTTGTGGGTTCAGGAATATCGGGTTTGGGTGTATGGGCTCTCTTCCAAATCCCTACTTCATAGTTTACCCTTTTAATGTGTTCACGCAGGCAAAGTGGCGGCGGTGGTAACGTTGACAGGTTAACATTTTTCCTGGGGTCAGCCCACACTTTGACATTAACATAGACAAACGAAGGTCATCCACTTTGGTAGTAGATGTCATCTGATAGATTCTGCAAGTAAATGCTTCAAAGCTAAGAAAACGATCCTCAGTGACTTTCCAGAACTCGCCAAGCTTCTGAAATACCTCTTGATATTTTGGTTTTGTCTGAATAAGTTTTATTGGCTTTACTGTCCAATTCCTTTAAATGCTTTTGTTGTGTCACATTTGGTGAATGCACGAAGTCCTAAAAGAGCGGTGCAATAAACTGGAGTAAAATCATCAGCTAACTTTGAAATGTCCCATAGCTTTCTTTTGTTACCAGATCCAGTATCGAACAAGATGTGTGTCTTTAAATTTGATACCTAGCAGAGCAGAATGAAAAAATATATCACTGTCTGGACTTTGACACGCACAAAGTCAAAGTTCTTTTTCTCTGCATATCAGAATCACCCTTGTGTCAGTTTCTTCTTGGTCAGACTCTAACATGGGTACTTCTGACATGAGAACAGTTTGCCCATCAGTAGATATGAAGCTATATGCTTTAATTTCACAAATAGTGATGGCCTCCTTATTGTGCAGTTTTGAGCTGAACTCATTACTTCCCCAGGTCTTCATGATCAGCCAGGCCTGCTCTCTCTCTCTCTCTCTCTCTCTCTCTCTCTCTCTCTCTCTCTCTCTCTCTCTCTCTCTCTCTCTCTCTCTCTCTCTCTCTCTCTCTCTCTCTGTGCGTGTGTGTGTGTGGTTAACACCAATATAAACAATTATAATGTTCATTTTCTAGTATATACTGATATGGTTTATTGTTACAACCATTCATAGTTTTCTCATAACAGGAGAGGTTTTTGTTTGTTTTTGTTTTTTGCTAATACCATGCAAACCAATTTTAAAAACATTAATAAACACCAATTTATTTGCACGTGCTGTAAAGTATCTATCTTACAGTTTTTAAGTTGTTAGCATAAAAATAATTGGTCAACAATAAAGTACTAATCAAATACTTGATTAGGTGTAGGATTCTGAGCGTAGTCTGAAATCCGTGACCTTTTGACCTCTGATGACCTACTTATTGACCCCAATTGAATATTTCACTGGTGTGCGTGTACATCTCACCAATATCAATATGTGGAATGTCAGCTTGCTAGTATACAATGATCTGGTTTAGTGATATGACCATTTATATTTCCCCTTAGCTACAGCTACATTTTTGTTAATTTTAAAACTACGACCTTTTTCCATTTGTCACGCAAACACTACTTTACAAAATAAATGAACACTAACACTTCGGATTTGTTGCAAGA